>NW_028143698.1:0-54858 GCF_977018435.1 Lepisma saccharinum
CATGATGTGTTAAAACAAGGAGATGCGTTATCTCCATTGCTCTTTAATTTTGCCTTAGAATATGCTGTTAGGAATGTAAAAGAAACTAAGGAAGGACTAAAATTTACCTCTTAACTGGGTAATTTCCTCGTCGAAAGCCCAATCTGCCCTGGGAATTTTTGTTGATAAATTGATGAATTTCGTAAAACCAATATTTTAGTTAATATTTCTGTGCTCCATGGCATACCATTTAGGTATTGTTTATTCTTTTATTGGTCCTTGTACTTTTTACAATATGCGAGATTTACAACTACAATGATTACAATTACAATGTTTACAATTGCAATGGTTACAAAAGGAATGTTTATATTTAGTTCAGTTTAAAATCATCTATGTTTTACAATGTCGAAATTTCAAATGAAATGTTCACAAATATATTGTTTACAATTATAAAGTTACAATGTTTACAATTACAATGCTTTCAAATACAATAGTTACACCTAAAATAGTTCATAGTTTTAAACTTTTGTCAGTGTGATATGCACGAAAACATGGCACAACGCACAGAGCTTTTTCACAGTCAGGGCACCAATATGATGTTTCCTTTCTTTTTCCATTGCTCCAACATACAACATATCTTCTTGTAGGGTACTTTTTAGAAGTTGCAGGCAGCGTGTCTGGAAAACATCGTCGCATGAGTCGACTTGGTGCTGGACTTTTAGACGGACGGCCCCTGCTGGCAGACTTCTGTACCCCACCAGATGAGGATAAGTTTTCAGCTAATACCATGAGAAAATCAAGCCTACACAATTGTCCACCATTTTTCTTGTATAATATAAAGGCATTCAGGCACACAAGATCAAGGAAATAGAGGAACATCTTCTGATAATATTTCTTCAAACGCTCTCTAGCCATTGTGTAGATGCCAATTTGACCATCATTCTTATCTATGCCTTCCATGTTTTTGTTATAATCAAGTACAACAGATGGTTTCTGTACAATTCCTTTTCTTGATGTTACATTTTCCATGCTGTCATCATGAAATGTGCTGACCAGTGTAACATCCAGCTTGTCTTTCCATTTCATAATCATCTGTTTACCTCGAATTGCTGCCTCTGTTTCTCCTTTTTTCAATCTGGCAATCCTCACTGACAGAGGGAACTCCTTTCTGTTGGTTCTCATTGTCCTAACAACATCAGTGTTTCGAGCACATAATGTGTCAATTAGTTTGGGACTGGTGTACCAGTTGTCCAGGTACAGGCAATATCCCTTGTCAAGCAAGTTATTGGCAAGTTCCAACACAATTCGTGAAGAAGTTTGTTCACCAGGATGTCTTTGTCCATAATCAGTGTCCTTTCCAGTGTACACTACGAAATTCCACACATATCCTGAGTTGCTTTCACAGAGGTTGTACACTTTCATTCCAAAGCGACTTCTTTTTGAAGGGATGTATTGCTTCCATCCCAGTCGCCCTTTCCAGAGAAGCGATTCATCGACACACATGTTTTGTTCAGGAGTGTATACAGATGAAAATTTTATCTTTACATGGTCAAGAATAGGATGAATCTTGTACAGCTTTTTGTTGTGCACAAGGGGATCAAATTTAGAATTATCAGCAAAATGGAGGAACTTCAGAAGCAAATGAAATCTCTTTTCACTTATAATTTCTAGAAAATATGGTGTAATAATAGAAACACGTTTAGAAAAATACATGCCATTCTCTGGTTTGTGAACAATTCCTTGCAATAGCAACAAACCAATCAGAGTTCTTATTTCTCTCTTGCTCGAGACCGAGCCGTCAAGTTGGGATGCGCCAACAAAAACTGACCTGCATACGTATTTGTTTGCTCGGCAATCAACTGACACATATCACTGCCTATAAATGTGTCAAAGTACTCTACGACGTCTTTTTCATCATCAAATTGAGCATGCAAACCACTTACTGCAACAAATGGAAACTTTGGTCTAACTCCTCCGTTACTTACAAAACTCTTTGATGCAGGTTCCAATTCTTCCTCTTCTTCATTGTCTGTCCCACTTTCAGGATGCGCCTCACTGCTGGAATAATCGTTATCTGAACTGCACCAGCCATCATTACTAAATTCACGCGAAAACTCTTCCGATTCGTCGTCACAACCCAATATATCTCGGATTTCCTCAGCAGGAAAAACACGCCGTCACTTCCGATTTGCCTGAGCCATTATTGCATACGCGATAGAAGTGAACGTCGGGCTTGTAACGTTTGCATTATTTTTTGCTTTACAAACATTACACATTCAAAAAAAAGTGAAGAAAAAGCGACGTTCCCTTTTTTTTAGCCATCGGAGGTCGTTTTACCTCACGATGACTTCTGGTGCTGCCTCTAGCGGCGATTTCGGCCGCACTGGCCTGCTTGCAAAATATGCTGCTCCAGTTAGTCGGCGTGTGCGATTTGCCTCTCGCAGTTACTTCCTACTCCCGCTCCGAACGGCAGGTGCCTGTCCTTGGGCACGACGTCTAATCCTTCGTCGGCAAGAGATACTACTCCACCCCTGTTTTCTGAAGTGAAGCCTGCCATTCCAACCGTTAACACGTAGAAGCCTGTTGAACGTGTACAGTGGAAGGATGGCGTGGGTCTTGGTGTGCATTGAACGTTAGTGGAGGTATGTACAAAAAAACAATCTCTTTGACCGTGATATGGGAATGGTGATTACTTCTAGCGATCTTGCCGTTCGCTGATAACGATTAACAATTTGCTTTTTTGACTTTTTATGGAACCTGGAGTAACGAGTTGTATAAAACGAACACTAGTTCTCGTTCATGTTCCCCCCCCCCCTTTTTGCCTTTTTATCGCTCTCGGTGAACTTTCTGATAAGTGTTTGAAACCAATGCATATATTGGTGAGTGCGCGTAAAACAAAGGAAAAAAGGAGTCAAGGAAGGAAGGCGTGTGTATCCACGCGTGAACTTGTACTATATGTTGCTGAAGCGTTTTATAATCTGATACTCCCAAAGAATCCAACGCAAAACGTGATTAGCTGCATAATTGAACTATTTAATAAAGTTTGTTCACGCATAGGCAGCGCATAAAGATTGATAGTGAAGCATATCATTTTTGATCGCCCAAAAGTTGTGTCAGTGAAGTTAAATGCACGCACGTGCGCACTTGATAGTCGAACCAGTAGAAAATCGCGATTCTTGCCGTCTTGTTCCAATTTACCATCTAGTAGTTTAATAACCTATCTGTCCACCTTTCGGTAGCACTACCGATGCGATAACTAATAATAATAATAATAAAGGCAGCCGGCGCAATTTAACTAAATGTAAGGCAATTTAAACGTAAGCATAAAAGAGAGGCATTTGATTAGGAATAAAAGAGAGGCATTTGGTTAAGCATAAAAGAGAGGCATTTGATCAGACATAAAAGAGAGGCATTTGATTAGGAATAAAAGAGAGGCATTCCTTGATCTAAATAATAATAGCGGGGTGCTTCTTTTATAAACTGAACTTTTTAAGGTAATTTATAGATATAAATTTGTGCCTGCCAACTATTCTAGTGGCCCGCCCAGCAAAGAACAAGGTTGTGCTTAAACTGCATGTTTTGTGCATGCTCGTGATTTGTTAACATTAAAATGAAAATTTATGTGAGAAGATTGAAATAGCGCGCAGGTCGCGTGGGTTGTTGTTAATATCACATTGCTTGTTAAAATTACTCCCAACTCTAGTACTTTTGTGGGATTGTGTGTACTTGTAAAGTGTACCATTTTGGAACTTTGAATATATATATATTTGTTGAATTGAATCGTGGAGATCTTTTAATTATATTGGTTGCATGCTTTAAACAATTAGATTTACGTAAAAAAAAAAGATTGGTCAAAAGCCCGAAATTGAAGTTAACGTTAAAAGACAATTGTTAGATTATACGTTTAGCAACGTGGGGAAAGGAGAAAGGATATTACATCGGGACGTCGCAAGTATTAAACCTAGAATACAGCGGAGAAGGCAAGTATTGCTATCCACTGACGAACCCTTCGAAACTATGACGTAAGTGTGCGTAATTCATAAGTTTCTTTATTTCAGGGTCTCCTCTTTGTCTCGTGCTTCTTGTGCTTGCTGCCCGTAAACTCTCGCAGTACGGTGCAGGAAGTACGACACAAGAAGATAAAAAACATTGTAGCGTGAAGTGTGGACATTAAAGTTTTCTTTTTACCTTGGTTCGCGATCGCAGCCCAGTCGTTTCCAATTAAATACATTGAGCGATCGCGTTTGGCCACACTGTTACGTTACAAATTTGGTACCAGAGCATCGTTTCTTTGATTCATTGCGGCATTATTACTGTTGTTATTATATAACCTGACAATTTTTTTTCCCTCCCGATTGTTTTTGACCCTCCCCCTTTTTTGGGTAATTGATTTTTTTTTCTTTTCAGGTCTCCCCTTTTCCTACACATATATTGTTTTTACTACTCTATCTTTTGTGCAATTAGTAATAAATTAGCACTGCCTTTTTTTTCCCGATCTAAGCAACCAACATTGTACCTTTTCGTTACAATTGTAACGTAATTTTTTTCCCTCCCTCCAGTTGCCCCCCCCCCATTTTTTTTTTTGGATCTTCCATCGTTACGCTTTTTTTTCAATATTCTTCCTTTTTTACAGATATTTTTGGGGGTTCTACTTCTGTGTGTTTACATATTTCACTAGTTTTTTTTTTCTGGGATAGCGAGATGACCTTTGATATTCCGCCTCCCTATGCTCCGTCCCCTTTACCTCCACCCTCACCTTCAACTTTGGATTTTGTTAGTAGCTTATTGTTACCCCAGCAACATACTCCCGTGCGTGACTTTGTACGTTTTAATACCTTCAAATTCCTTTTTACGGATTTGCCTTTGTTACATGGACGGGATATCCATCTTTTGTTTAACTTTATGTTTAGACTCCATAAGATTGTTAATTTGGAATTGCTTGATGTTGAGTCTGTTTTGTTATGGGCCCTACAGTATACCTTACCCCCCCTTACGGAGATTTGGATGGAAGGTCTCTTACAGAAGTTGCCCTGGCATTTATTTAAGTTAATGGTTTGGAATCGATTGGTTCCATATTCCTATTGTTGCCCTTCCAGAACGAGGTTTTACATCGGGTGCAGCAACCCGGAGAAAGTTTATATTCCTTCGTTCGCGATATCTTTGATGCTTGTCAAACCCTCCCGGTGGAATGGTCTGAAGCTCAGTTGATAAGCGCGATCATTGAGGGTATCAATTTTCCAGCTCGTGCGTTACTTTTGGGGCATTCTTGTCCTCAAACTGTTGGGGATTTACTCCTTTTGGCACAAAATATCTGGCAGTCGGAATTGAAATGGAATCTCCAGCGACAACCTGACATTGCGGCCATTCCGGCTCATTTGCCTTTGGCGGACGATTCCGCGGATTGCGATACTTCGTCCAATGATCCTCCTTCAGTTCAATCATGTATGCCCGCAGTAGCGTCTTCAACGCAGCCAGATTCCGGTTCCAATTTACATTCGCCTTCTAGCACAATGCAGGTGGATACACCTCCTGTTTCGTTACACGCCGAATATCCATTTTTGTTTGAAGGTCACTCAACACCCACAATGCGGGTGCTCCTTAATCAACAGCCTGTTTTGGCGTTACTGGATACCGCTGCATCGGTATCTATAATTTCTTCTTCCTTGCTCAATACCCTTAAAGGTTCTTTTCCCATTTTTTCTGACCAATCCATCGAATTGAGAGATGTTACTAATCATTCGTTTTCCTTATCCTCCTTTTGTTATCTACCTTTGCGACTCGACCGACTTACTTGGCAATGGCGCTTTTGGGTGTCGGATGCTCTCCCCTTTTCAGTAATTTTGGGCACGGATTTTTTGGTCCATACCAAGGCGACCATTTCTTTTGAGACGCAACTTTTATCCTTTCCTTTTCATCATGAGGGTGTACCTATTGCTTTCTCTGAACTTACTCAGATACCTATCCCCGAGGCCCTTTCGGGTTCCTCCTCGAGTTCGCCGGAAACTTCACATGTGTCCGTCATTACCGATCCTCTTCCTGTTCACTTAGATAACCAATCCTTACAATCATTGTTACTTCAATTTCAGGATGTGGTTACGGAAAAGGTTGGTACCTGCACTTTGGATCCGGTTTCGATACCTGTAATTTCAGATATCCCCTTTCGATCAAAACCCTTCCAACTTAATCCTGTTCAAACTGATATAATGAGGAAACAGATTGAAGAGTTGCAGGCTCAGCACATCATAGAGCCCTGCCGGTCATCTTACTCCAGCCCCGCCTTTCTGGTTCCCAAAAAGAACGGTACTCACCGTCTAGTATGCTCATACAAGAACCTTAACCGCCTGATAGCGTATGATCAATTTCCACAACCGCGCATAGACTTATTGTTTCAACATCTCCAATCAGCGGCGGTATTCTCGTGTTTGGATCTCTGCCAGTCGTTCCATCAGATACGGTTAGATGAGAGAAGTAAAGACTTGACAGCATTTGTCACTTCCTTTGGCCAGTATCGATATACTCGCGTTCCGTTCGGCATCAATCTTGGAACTCAGATATTGTCAAGAGTTCTTGATGAGGTGTTGGGGAAGTTTAAATACAAGTTCCTTTTGACCTATGCAGATGATTTATTGATATACTCACCTGATGAATCGTCCCATATGGAACATCTTAGAGAGGTCCTTCAGGTCTTGCGATCGGCTGGTCTTACTGTTAACCCGGATAAATCTATTTGGATGGCGTCAGAAATTAAGTACCTCGGTTATATTGTTCGTAAGGGCCAGATGGTTATGGATCCGGATCGGATTTCAGCCATCCAGGATATTCCGGCTCCTAAAAGCCAGAAGGGTGTTTCTCAGGTCATGGGATTACTCTCGTATTATTCCCGGTTTCTTCCCCAATTCGCCGATCGTACGTCTTTTCTGACAGATAAGCGGAAGAAAGACACAACCTTTGTGTGGACTGCCGAGGATCAAACTCGGTTTGACAATTTGAAAGCTGCATTTATTGAACATACGGTTCTGGCTTTGCCCGATTTTACAAAGGAGTTTGTTCTTCAAACGGATGCTTCCAGTTTGGCACTGGGTGCTACCTTAAACCAACGTGAAGTGGATGGCTCCTTGCGTCCCATTGCATTCGCATCGCGAAAGCGTACGACTTTGGAACGTAAACAATCTATATATGAAGCGGAGTGTTGTGCTGTGGTGTTTGGCTTCAAGAAATTTGAAACATATTTAACTTCTAAACACTTTGTTCTACAAACAGATAATCAGGCTCTGTCTTGGTTGTTAAAACACCCTGAACAATTTGGTAAGTTTGGTCGATGGCTTTTGTATTTGTCTCGTTTCTCTTACCATGTAGAACACATTTCTTCTGCTAAAAATCCGGTGGCCGACTGTCTTTCACGCATGCATTCTTCTGATGATTTTATGGTAACATCTCCGTCTTGTACCAGTTTGGCTTGCGCGGCTCCCAAATTCAATATCATTCCCTTCAATAAATCAGATATTGCGGTTCTGCAAAGCCAGGATCCAGATTTGTCTCTTATTATTACGCAGTTGAAGGATAATCAACAGGTTAAACATTATCATTTGCATCAGGATCTGTTGATTTGGCAGCCGCCTCGTTCTACTTCTTCTTTAGTTGTTGTTCCTCACGTGCTTCGACATTTATTATGTCGTTATTATCATGACACTCCTGTTGGTGGTGCGCATTTAGGCGTCAATAAAACCATCAAGAAAATTGCGACGCTTTTCTGGTGGCCTACTTATTTCTCTGATATCCGCAAATATGTCCGTTCATGTGACATTTGTCAGAGGGCCAAACTAGCTGTCCGTAAACCTCCTGGCCTTTTATCTTCTGAGGTTATACGACACCCTTGGCGTCGATTATATATCGATTTGGTTGGTCCTCTTGTTCGTTCCACTAAGGGTAATGTGTACATTTTGGTGGTGGTGGATGCTTTTTCCAAGTGGGTGTCCCTGTTTCCGCTCAGGTCGGCTACATCCTATCATATAATTGACAAGCTACGCACCTTGTTTTTGTTGTTTGGTGCTCCATGTGAGTTGGTCTCGGATAATGCCTCTTATTTTCGTTCCAACCTCTTTAATAATTTTCTATTCGAGTCAAATATTCGTCATATTTACACTAGTGCGTATTACCCCAATCCTTCCTTAGCGGAGAGATTTATACGGAACCTTAAGGCTTCATTAATTTGTTACCATTCTAAGGATCACTCCAAATGGGACACTCATCTGGAAAGCATAGCTTTTGCCTTCAATACCGCCCAGCATGATAGCACTCATACATCTCCATCTAAAATTATTTTGGGTCGAGACATAGACGGCCCGATGAATTTTTTTTGGGAGTTACAAACTGATTCCGAATTGGCAGCTCCTCCTTCGCCGGAGCGGGCACAGCGCTGGGGAGAGGCTTACCAACATCTATTAAAGTCTTGGCGTTCTCGCCAACTTAAATATGATCCTTCCAGATCCCAGGTTTCTTTGAAACCAGGTGATATGGTACTTTATCGTACCTTTCCCCATAGCAATGCATTGCTTCACATATCTTCGAAGCTTCAAGAGCGTTGGTTGGGTCCGGCCCAGGTGTTTAAAATGCTGGGTCCCGTTACCGCCATGCTGGTTGACCCTGACACTCAGCAAATCGTCCGTAAGGTTCATGTCTCCCATGTCAAACCATATGTTATTCGTGACGAGGAGGTTGTTCCTCAATCGGTCGATTTAGCGGATTCAGATGTTGCTGTTACGCTTCAATCTTCCTCCGTCCCTTGTTCATAACGGGCTTTGATATTCTTAAGTGGTGGTGCTTGGTACATCCGATGTATATCCTAGCTCTTTTCTTAGATAGCTCCTGTATATATATATATCGTGTATTGTTATGCACTCAGGTATTATTCTTAAAATTAAGGCTTTTTGTGTATTTATGAATGATTTTATTCATTCTTTGTAAAGGTGTTAGTTAATATTGCTCATTATGCTCTCTTGAATTTTGACTATGTATATGTTGTGTATTCCTATGGTTATACCTGCCATTTGCATCTTTGTAATAGTGCTACCTTCCTTTTCCCTGTTGTAGTAATTTCCCTCCTCTTCTTTCCTATTTCTTATTTCTTCCTTCCTTCTTTTCTAGTTTTTGATTCCTGGTTTTTTTTTCTTTTCTATGTTTTTACTCCTACGAGGATGTGAGATACTACTGGTGCTCTTTTGGGAAATGGTTCAGAGTTACAACTCTCTTTACAATTCGGCGTAGCCTTTTCATGCATGCATAGGAATGACAACGTAGCAGATATGTTTCAGTCAGCAGAGAGTTGAATTTTGTCAGACATCGAGGTGTTTCGACCGGGAGGTGTGCACGATGTTCTGCAAATTGGAGGATCGACGACAGAATTGGTTTTCAAAATTTTGAACTTTATGTGTTAATTATGAAAAATTGTCAGAGTTGAACTCTGATTGGTGATTACGATTTAGTGTGCTTATTGTGTGTTTTGTTAAATTTTTGGGATTTTTTTTTACTAGTGTTATTTGCTTTACCATTTCTTATATTGTTGGTCAATAATGGGTATATACTCGCCTGCTAACATTTTTCTTGGTGATTTGCATTGCCTTCTCTATATCAGTGGGTTATCTTTTCATTTTTCTAGTGGGGGGTATTTGTAACGTTTGCATTATTTTTTGCTTTACAAACATTACACATTAAAAAAAAAGTGAAGAAAAAGCGGTTCCCTTTTTTTTAGCCATCGGAGGTCGTTTTACCTCACGATGACTTCTGGTGCTGCCTCTAGCGGCGATTTCGGCCGCACTGGCCTGCTTGCAAAATATGCTGCTCCAGTTAGTCGGCGTGTGCGATTTGCCTCTCGCAGTTACTTCCTACTCCCGCTCCGAACGGCAGGTGCCTGTCCTTGGGCACGACGTCTAATCCTTCGTCGGCAAGAGATACTACTCCACCCCTGTTTTCTGAAGTGAAGCCTGCCATTCCAACCGTTAACACGTAGAAGCCTGTTGAACGTGTACAGTGGAAGGATGGCGTGGGTCTTGGTGTGCATTGAACGTTAGTGGAGGTATGTACAAAAAAACAATCTCTTTGACCGTGATATGGGAATGGTGATTACTTCTAGCGATCTTGCCGTTCGCTGATAACGATTAACAATTTGCTTTTTTGACTTTTTATGGAACCTGGAGTAACGAGTTGTATAAAACGAACACTAGTTCTCGTTCATGTTCCCCCCCCCCCTTTTTGCCTTTTTATCGCTCTCGGTGAACTTTCTGATAAGTGTTTGAAACCAATGCATATATTGGTGAGTGCGCGTAAAACAAAGGAAAAAAGGAGTCAAGGAAGGAAGGCGTGTGTATCCACGCGTGAACTTGTACTATATGTTGCTGAAGCGTTTTATAATCTGATACTCCCAAAGAATCCAACGCAAAACGTGATTAGCTGCATAATTGAACTATTTAATAAAGTTTGTTCACGCATAGGCAGCGCATAAAGATTGATAGTGAAGCATATCATTTTTGATCGCCCAAAAGTTGTGTCAGTGAAGTTAAATGCACGCACGTGCGCACTTGATAGTCGAACCAGTAGAAAATCGCGATTCTTGCCGTCTTGTTCCAATTTACCATCTAGTAGTTTAATAACCTATCTGTCCACCTTTCGGTAGCACTACCGATGCGATAACTAATAATAATAATAATAAAGGCAGCCGGCGCAATTTAACTAAATGTAAGGCAATTTAAACGTAAGCATAAAAGAGAGGCATTTGATTAGGAATAAAAGAGAGGCATTTGGTTAAGCATAAAAGAGAGGCATTTGATCAGACATAAAAGAGAGGCATTTGATTAGGAATAAAAGAGAGGCATTCCTTGATCTAAATAATAATAGCGGGGTGCTTCTTTTATAAACTGAACTTTTTAAGGTAATTTATAGATATAAATTTGTGCCTGCCAACTATTCTAGTGGCCCGCCCAGCAAAGAACAAGGTTGTGCTTAAACTGCATGTTTTGTGCATGCTCGTGATTTGTTAACATTAAAATGAAAATTTATGTGAGAAGATTGAAATAGCGCGCAGGTCGCGTGGGTTGTTGTTAATATCACATTGCTTGTTAAAATTACTCCCAACTCTAGTACTTTTGTGGGATTGTGTGTACTTGTAAAGTGTACCATTTTGGAACTTTGAATATATATATATTTGTTGAATTGAATCGTGGAGATCTTTTAATTATATTGGTTGCATGCTTTAAACAATTAGATTTACGTAAAAAAAAAAGATTGGTCAAAAGCCCGAAATTGAAGTTAACGTTAAAAGACAATTGTTAGATTATACGTTTAGCAACGTGGGGAAAGGAGAAAGGATATTACATCGGGACGTCGCAAGTATTAAACCTAGAATACAGCGGAGAAGGCAAGTATTGCTATCCACTGACGAACCCTTCGAAACTATGACGTAAGTGTGCGTAATTCATAAGTTTCTTTATTTCAGGGTCTCCTCTTTGTCTCGTGCTTCTTGTGCTTGCTGCCCGTAAACTCTCGCAGTACGGTGCAGGAAGTACGACACAAGAAGATAAAAAACATTGTAGCGTGAAGTGTGGACATTAAAGTTTTCTTTTTACCTTGGTTCGCGATCGCAGCCCAGTCGTTTCCAATTAAATACATTGAGCGATCGCGTTTGGCCACACTGTTACGTTACAGGCTGTGTTCGTTGCTTCCCGCTAACTCTAACGGTTACAACAGTCTGGAAGTCAGAGCCATCTGGTGAAACAAAGAAGAAAGTAGTTCTACGAAGTATCTCGTCATACACAACAGTTATCAGCAGTAAGAACATGAGAACGTAGTATCCCGTCAGCGAAATTTCTTTTTCCACATAGGACAGGACTAGCACCGGAAGTGATGATGAAATCCTAATTAAGGGGCCTCGCGCAATCGTCATGTAAACAAATGAAGATCAGATACCGAAGCGTGTCGTTTGTTGTTGTCTTATTCTGTATATCAATTGAATATATGTTAATTATAAAGAAGTGTGTGAATAATTTGTCGGATTGATATCATTTTCAGGTGAAATCCTTTTACAAACTCCCGAAAGTTAGTAGACAGTTGAATCAATAATGATAATAATGCAATAACTGGACTGGAGTATAAAATTATATTGAAAACTGCAAGATACAAACTCGCCGAAAGTGAGTAGACAAGACAGTTGAATCAATAATGCAATAACTAGAGTATAAAATTATGATACTGAAAAATGGAAGAGGAGCTGTGACGAAAGAAATGTCTGTAAGAGAAACCTTAGCATTGGCGTAATGATCGTTTAGTGCAAGATTCCAGCAATATGCAACATGTTAATATGGGTATGTACTGCGAGGCAGTGATTTATCAGCACAAACCCCACATTTTTTCACAAATGCCCAATTTTCGTAGTTAGGTGGGTCAGGTTTAGTTCTTTAAGCATTTTCACATGGAATGACCCTGTTTAGAATTTGATGATAAATTACAGAACACAAAGTTAAAATGCCATTACGTCCATGATGAAAAGGACCAAAATATATACTTTAGGAAATGAGTTCATGTTAATGCTAGTATAAATTCTGCTTTTGGTAACAGTTAGATATAGTGAAAACAGAATTCTTCAAATTTACAGGAGAAATGATGGGAAAGTACTTACGGAATTGAGTTCCTGTGGACTTTTGGAAGCTGGGAATAGTGTTCTTTCAATTCGTGCAACTTATTCGGCCGGTAAATAATGTCATTTTCGACATTAATGTATCTCCGTTGCACGATAGCTCGTGCCACCATTACCGTCGACTACGTGAATCAAATGTTCCGTGCATTCGAATATGTAACCCCCTGTCAGTTTAGCAACCACACAGTCGTTTTACAAGATGACGTATGAGCGAGTTTTTTTTTTCCAATTTAATTTTCTATTTTTGCCTAACCGAACTGAACCTAACCTAACCTTCTGTGAATGGTTTGTGGATCAGTGTTAGCCTAAAAACTATCTTTTTTCGGTTAATAAGTGTTACTGTAGCAACCACACTGTAGTTTTACAAGATGACGTGTGAGCGGTTTTTCCCCCCAATTTAATTTTCTATTTTTGCCTAACCTAACTGAACCTAACTTAACCTTCCATGAATGGTTTGTGGATCAATTTTCGCTTAAAAACCTTTTGTGAATAGTTTGTGCGGCATTTTTCGGTTCATAAGTTTGGAAACACTGCATATCAGCTGACGATAGACAACGTGAGTCAAGATTTGCCCGCCATATTGTGTGTAACGAAAGCGAATTAGCAACGACCAATAAATACTTGTAATCTGAAAAATTACACTTTTTTCAGTGAAAAAAACAAAGTCCCAAGTTGAAAAATGTTCCGCTATGCATATAAGGTAAGTACAAATGTAAATTATTCGGAGTTAAATGTGTTTTCACTATATATAACTGGTACCCTGCTTTTTATACAGTAACGCACAGGTTTCTGAAAATTTGATCTAGTGTACCAGATATAGGCCTATGTAATAGATGTAATATATGTAATAGAAGAAAAACACTAATGAAGGCATGCAAGTAAATAAAAGAAAATGGAAATCCAACAACTTCAAATTTTCTGCTTTTTTTAAATTTTTCATAAAATTCAATCTTTACCTACAATTGGACATAGGTTTCCCTGTAGCAAGATAAATTTCCCTTCACATAACAACATTGTCTCTGCCAAGCACCCTGAAGCCTCATGTTTTTAAATAACCACTCTCCTACTTTCTTTTCATCTCCCTTACCTACAATCTGGGAGGAAACCTGGTCATCAGAAGGGTGTGATGGAGACTAGTTTTTAAGTTTTTTAAATAATTTACTTAAATTCTGGTTTAGAAGCTTGTTTTCGTAGCTTGCAGAATATATAATGAGCAATAAACCATACTTTAAATGAAATACAATATGAAAAAAGTTGGTTTACTGTAATCGTGGTAATTGGAGAATGTGCCACTGTAATTTACATACACAGATATGGACATCCGAAAGGAGCCAAGGAAAATGACTGTCCACTTAAAAACTACATATTTCACACATAATTTCATTTCAGTCACGGTAATTCATGTTATTTATTATAAATTCATTGAAGAAACATGATAATTTCAGACTGAAATAGTGTTTTTTGAGGGGTAAAAATATTCCTGCCCACCCCCCTCGAAAAGATCCTGGAGATGTCCATGTACACAGAAGTAAGACAACTTATAGTAAACTTTATTTATATAAAAAGGCTAGGCAATACCAAATTCAAAAAGTTACATATATTTTCAACCAGATATGATGCATCATATACATAGCTTAAACAGTTTTTAAATATCAGTAAAGTAAAGTGCTCCCCTGTGTTATGCACCATGCCATGATGGCGTATAGGGGGTGTGAGGTTAGGTCCTCACAATTTCTTGATCACAGCCGAAGGTGGAGGTGATGTGATCAGCACCATGCCCCTGGCTGCCTTTACCCCCCCCCCTGAGTTTTCTCTAGGTACCAACTTTATACGATGCTGGGTGGGTACCGTAGCTGCTTGAACAGGTGGAAAAATTCCTGGTTCTCCCCCGCCGGTGATCGAACCCGGATCTCTCACATGGTAGTCAGACGCCTTAATGACTGAGCTACCGCAACTACATTTAAATATCAGTAAAGAAATTATATGGGTCATTCCTTGTCAGACCAATTTCAGAAAGTCTTGGATATTAGGTTTCTCTGAGAAATAGTTCTAAAGCTATAGCCTGTGGAAGAAGGTGGTGCACAACAAAAATTGTGACCCATATTTGATCAATAAGTATTGTAGCTAACTGCAAGGTTCAATAACTTTGGAACTATTGATCAATCACAGCTTGTTTAGCAAATACAAAGTCAAAATATGTGTTAAAAGG
This sequence comes from Lepisma saccharinum, assembly GCF_977018435.1. Taxonomy (NCBI): domain Eukaryota; kingdom Metazoa; phylum Arthropoda; class Insecta; order Zygentoma; family Lepismatidae; genus Lepisma; species Lepisma saccharinum. The sequence continues at coordinate 14,874 of NW_028143698.1, forward strand.
TCTTGCATGCCATAACAGGCATATTTTGTGTGCATAAAGTTACAACTGTGATCCACCCAGGAACTTGGTATTAATAGTAACACTGATGTCGGCTGAATAGACACACATTAGATTATTTCAATATCTATCACATGTGGCTGAATGTACTAGAAATGGAAGAATCACTGGAAACTGTCGTATTTTCAAAGTTGATGCTCCGATCCCATCAATTTTTCTCGCAGATATCATCCTATTTTTTCAACTTTAAACATTAATTAATATGTACCCTTGAAATTTAACATTAATACATGAATTATGGAATATTCAAAGAGAGTATCAGGCCGTGTCCAAAAGATGCAAGACCATACTTGAAGCGAGTATACTTCGAGAATAATCTTGCAGTGTGGTCTTGAAGGTGTTGACTGGAAGTGTAAATCTTTCAAACTGCACTTCGACTGCAGTGCCAAATACGATCAGTAGATATAACCGAGAACACGTTGCTTTTCCACATTTTAAACACTTGTGTTTCACCACAGAAATCACATAGCAAATGTTCTTATACATACATTTCCACACATTTGAAGAACTGCAACAAACAACTTGCTGGCTTTCTACCTCTGCAATTTCTAACAAATGAACAACAACTCCACTTGTCATGTGACCAAGCCTGTAACTTGGTGTGCTCTTTAAAATCTCTGTGTACGCCACTTGCGGCTCCACCTTGAATAACACACAATAGGTTATAAATAAAGCCCGGATTTTTATGTAATATCAACCCCTAAAATATGTACATAAATATGTAATAAAATGTCTGAAATATGTAAAAAATATGTAAATTCATAATGAAATATGTACTATAAATATTTATTCCAAACTTTACTTCCTATTTTTGTTACATTTTTTCCTCACAAAGGGATATGTTTATTTCAAAAAGACTTACAAAAATTGAAGTTACAATATTACAATGCTTACATTAAGTATTTTTCATGTTCTTATAGAGCAAAAATATTAACCAGAACTTTGCATGCAATGAGATGTGGTGTAGATGGAGAATCAGCAATTAGCGTTCCAACAATGAAATTACTTACATACCGTCCCAAAGCATCAGTTGTTTCGTAGATGGAAATCCACACATAGGAACTGCCTACTTCTGCCCTAATTGATTCTAAAGTTTCTTTGTAGGAATGTGGAAGATATCGCTTTCGAAGGGTTGACTCGTCAGGAAGTTTACGGCCACAATATTTTTCCAGAAAATCCCGGAACTTCGGTACTTGAATTTTATACCAAGGGATGTTTGCTGCAATCATTGCTTCGCACATTTCCTTGTAAAACACACTGAATGAAGAATCCTCTTGCATCTGGGTTAGTAAAACTTGCTTCTTTTCACTCCGTAGTTGTTTGTTTTTCACATGAAGTGAAGTGCGAACATGTTGATCTAATTGAGACTTCATAGTGCACCCAACTTTTTTATCGCACACTCGACAAAAAATAACTTTACCATCCGTAATAAATGCATCATCGACTGCTATCCAAGATCGCAACTTTTGAGATAACGAGGAGGTAGGCGGAACCATTCCAGCTTTCTACAGCTAAAACACTGTTTAAATACTGAGGCAAGCTCTTCTTAAAACTCCAATGGTTAAAATGAAAAGGCGACGAAATATATATACGAAATTCTACGGTTGAGTTAACAATACTTCATTCAAGATTTGCCGCCGCCGGCTGCAAAAATCAAAACCATCACAACAATGTACGGATGAAAGGTAAGTGCCTCTCAGCGTTGTACTTGCCGCCTTCCATTGTTGGTTCTCTTCGTTCGCTGTGTGTTGCTTGCCGCTCCATGTTACAAACTGGAAACTGAAACACTGTCGAATCTTGATGTAATTGTTACGATGCTGCGAATCAACGAACTTGTATGTACGTACAACGAAGGTAAATCATACTTTTAAGTTACTATATTTTTTTAGACCTGGAAATGGGGAGGGGAAGTGAGAAGATACTTTTTTTAACTAGTAAGCCAAAAGTTAATTGGATTTTCCTCTTAAGGACTGTTTTATGTAAAAAAAATTTCATATCTTACGAATATGTAACATTTAGTAAAATATGTAAAAATATGTAATATAAAACTTCACTGTGACATCTCTACTGACGTAATTCGTCAATATATTTTAATTCCACCCTTGTACATATAAAGGAAAAAATATGTAATTACATAGAAATCCGGGCTTTAGTTATAAATGATGGTATTTTCCCTCAGGTTTTTTATCACCCTGTCTCTGAACCGCCCATTCCAATTCTTCCATCAGGCATTAGTACACTCCGAGCTACCCACATATAAAATTGGTGGGAAATTGAAGGGGGGGGGGGTATTGCACGAAATTCGCTATTGAAGTAAGTAATTTAGTCTTCTAAAAATTACATGGAACTATACATAAAAATACATGGTTATTAATACATTCATCTGAAAGCTTATTTGAATGAAAGCTTACACCATTTTTAACAAAAGAAAAGAAACTTGAAGTTTCTACGACAAACCTGAGGGAAGATACCATCATTTATAACCTAATGCGTGTCATTCAAAGTGGATCTGCAAGTGGCGTACACGGAGATTTTAGAAAGTGCGTTAACTTCTGAACCCCTAGACCAATCTAAAAAATATTGTTTTTGTAATCAGCATTAAAAATTGTATAAGTATACTGAATTTAGTCAAAATTGGGGATGGTGGGTGACATGACCTGGATGAATTGACATCCAATGACCCCGAAGCAAGTGTCACTTGTTACTTGGCCTGTACTATTTTCTCAGGGAACTTTCAGACCAAAGCAACAAGTGACATGTGTCAGTCACTTGGAAGCAGACTCTCAGTAAACCATTCAACCTTTTAAAACAAAGTGTGACAACGACCTAAACATGTCACTTGCATGTTGCTCGGACTACACTGTTTTCTCAATGGTATGCACGGTGAATGTTTTGCTTTATACTGAATGAGACTATGTCGCTCGTCATCTGTGACTTCAGTCTGAAATCTTCTTCAATGGCGCACATCATTTCACCTCGGTCTTGCTTGTGCATGCATGGTGGATGTTTGCTTACAGACTGAAGGGGCCCATGTCAGTTGTCATGGCCCCCCACTGTCATGTGTTGCTTTGGTCTGAATATTCTCTAAACTTAACAAGATTGTTAGCTACATCATCAGACATTAAGATTTAATTTAGCCTGTAAATCACAGAGAACAAATTGCTAGTACTATTGTTGTAAAAAGGCCGGCTTTTTGATAGAAGTTTCCTTTTATAATCACGAATGGGCCTCTGGAGTGGAATAAATTATTAATGTTGCCTTGTAACAAGAAGATCGAACCTCAGTGGTCAGAGTGCCTCGGATCTCATTTCAATCTGTAGGTCCAGTCCAGAGTTGTAAAATAGGATTTTTTTGCTTGACATTTGCGACCAGTCTTATTTGCTTCTGCTTCAGTTTTAGTGCCAGTGTTTTTCAACTGCTGGGCCACAAAAATCCATTGCACCCAGGGATTGACAACAAATTTAAATCTAATTTTATATTTTACAGCAAGTCTATACATAATTGAACCATGATTATGCCAGAGTTGATATATAAATATTAATTAAGGGTGCATATTAATTTCCATATAAACTTTAAAGATCAGAAATGTATTTATCAGTGAAATTGTTGGGATCAGGGCATCGACTTGTAAGAAATAAATTTACTGGGCTGAGGTCTCACAAATATTGAGAATTTTGCAACAAGCAGCGAAAATACACCACTAGTTGCTCTGTGACCAGGTTTAGCAGCCATTTATCCAAATTATGCATGATGTACTGGAAAGCCAGAATACAAATATACATATTTTACTGAACACAAAATTTAATGTAAAGAGATTTGATACTAGACTTTCTAAAGGTAGAGCAGTATTTTCTTTTTTGCTTCATGTACATGTTCGTATAACAAATTCAAACATTGTAAATAGTATCTTACTGATCATACTATTAGGTTATATTAAAAAAAAAAAACATACAAAACTACTCTAATTACATGAATATGTTTATACTACATAGATTTATTTAATAAGCCAACCAAAATATGAAGATAACACTCGGTAGGAACCGTTTCAACAATGTTTATGTCTATCTACGAATTTCATATTGTAAATTGTATTTTATATTATGAAATGAGTGTCCACTTTACAGTAGGGAGCTAAACGAAAACAATGAAACAGGAAAAATACTGCCAACTCCTGTATTTTCATTGATTTGACACACTTTTGTGAAAAAAGCTGCAGAAAGCCATTTTTTCCCCGACCATTTCCAATTCTAATTCTGCATGGATTTTTCTCTGTGCACGTGAAAATAGCAACTTTTGTGAATCAAAATTCCATTGAATTTATACATGTCTATAAATTCACTGAGGCACGTTTTTCACAGTTCAGCTTTATTTTTATCAAAGAAGGAAAAGAAAGCTGCGTGGAAAATAGAACAGAATTCTCTCAATCTGTTTACTTTTTTAGTATCCTTTGCAGAACAATCTATCTGACAGATGGAAGATTATTGCAAGATAAAATATCTCGAAGTTGATGTTAAATTGAGTTTGAAATTTTTATACAATTAGCAATCTTTCATAGATTAGTATATGCCGTAACATTTGCGATTTATGTTTGTAGATGCATTTTGAGTCTTTGTATGTTAAATGGCAAATGTAAACTCTGCACCATAAATTAAATATTTTTTTAAGTATGTACACCATTTAATTGAATTAGAATTTTTGGATCCATTGGAATGACTCAGACCCTTTATATTGTTACTATATCTGTGTGTGGGTGGAGAGAGACGGTACTAATATCTAGGATTGAAAGAGAGAGAACATCTATCTGCATGTACCCTTGAATTTTTGGAAAATTCGCCTTTAAAACTGGGAATTATACTTGAATATTACCATGGTCCTAAAGTTGCCATCCTGCAAGATCACTTAAACAAAAAAACAAATGTATTTTTGTTTAGTATCACTTTTCTGTCACTTTTGTCTATTCATGATGAAGAGAATGAGTGATGATATGGTGAAGAGACAGTCATAAAGAACACCCATATCCAGACTGGGATTCGAAACCTGGGACACCCGCCATCTTAGCACACTGTGGTCACCCGCTGTCACAGAGGTCAACTAAACAAATAATGAATACTATTTAGGAACAACACAGGAATAGAATTATCCAAAGGCACCCAGAAAATTCAATAGTGGTTCTTTGCAAACATTTTTTGTCAGACAACAAAGAACAAGGAAAAGCATGTTATGGTGAATGATGCAATGGCTAAATGTAATGAAGACAACAGTATTGAGCCATGAGAGATAACACAGGTCAATATAAAAGAAGTAAAATAGAGGTTTGTGATAAGGGATGGAGTTCAATCCAAACTTAACAATTGTAATGTGGTACAAAGGTGTCCGCAGGATTTTTTCTCAGGGAGACTCAAAGTAAGATTTCATATCTTGACCCTCAGTTACAGAAGTTGTTACCTTTTCTTGTTATTATTATTTTACAAATTATAAAATTGAAATTGAGTGAAAATACCTTGGCGCTGTTGACAAATTCCAACTTGAGTCCACTATTTAAAAAGAATTTGGATTCGCCTTGCTTCCTTTCCATAAATATCTATCACATTGATGATGAACAATTCTTTATCATTTTGAAATTTTTCATGATGCATTGATATCAAGCAGAGAGCACTTAATCTGCTCTCCATCGTAGCACCAATGATCAATGTTTTTATGCATCAAAGGTTACTGTATAAAAGAAAAGTAATTCAAAGTGACAGCATGTGAATTGCCAACTTGGGGAAATGATTTTCGACTTTTCGAGATCCCGACAAATCAAGAAATTCCAAAGGATTGTGTTGGGAAATGGTTATTTCTTGGTATTTTTTCTGCTAAAAGTGTCTAAATTTTTTGAAATTAATGTTTTTTTATTCCAGAAATGCAAAAACAATCACTTAAGAGGGAGGGGGATAGTGTGTAGAATTCAAGATTTTCACCATGAGATCTCTTCGTCAAGATGGGGGAGGATTTTCTCTTTATCGTTAATCAAATAGACATGTGTGCCAATTGTAGCGAAAATAGTCGCATACTCACAGCCAATGACTCCAGCTCCTACAGTTCACAAATTTTGTAAGTTTCCCAAAACATGATTGGGGAGGGAAATCCTATCATACGGAACTGATAAAATTTGCCATTTCTGGACCAGTTTCGGGATGGGGAACTTGCAAAATTTGTGAACATGGTGAAAATCTTGAATTTTACACATGTTCTCATCACAAATTTTTATCCTTGGACACCCCTAGTTATGGCAGTCAAATGTTCTTTCCTTACTTTGTTCGACATGGCAGTAATTGCTATAACTTACAGTTTGCAAGTCACAAAAAAATATTACTCCCTCTGTCCCATAATTATTGTCCGGTACAACTTTGTTTGTTGTCTCGTAATAATTGCCCGATATTCAAACTGTGACATTGATGTAGGCAGAAGAACATGAAACAAGGGAATGAGTCATACAACTTTACTACTCAAGGATCAGTACAAATTGTACTTTTCATCTGCCTCTTCGGCTGTCATTCCTGTACTACCATTTTGGTATACCGGACTATAATTATGGGACAGAGGGAGTAGTATTTATCATAAAATGTCACCACTTGAATTACATGGTATTTTCTCATATCTTAGCTTTTAACAAGTCAGAATATTTTAATAGTTTAGTAAAACAACATTGCAATTATGCTATTTTAGTTATGGTAAGGGCTGGATCCTGTATAACGTGACAGGTGCAAAATAGCCTAGGTGCTGACGCACCCAAAATTTTAAGTTCAAATTCAAATAAATGTATCTCCAGAGTTTTTTACTCCTTGTGAACAAATTGTTGCGATTGCTGTACAGAAATCTGAACAATTTGATTGAGTTGGTGTTTTAAGTCCACTTTATGCATATTAAGGCTAATTGGGACTGGACCTGCAGTTTAAAGTGGGATCCGAACCACTATGTGCCTCCACCGGGTATCGAACCTGGGATCTCTTGATTACAAGGTGACAATGCCATCGGGGAGGCCAGAAATCTGAACAAGAATTCATAAAAACAGTAGGACGGAGCCATGTTGGTATCGATAAGTATCTTTTGAATTTTCTCCACTGTTGTCAATGATCTTGAGTGACTAGACGAGCAGCCAAGAGAAACAACTCTTTAGTCAAGATATGTCATTTTCAAAGGTTCATTCACCATTGTGACTTGGGGGTCCAACACAAGAAGTTCCACATAGATTTTCGAGAAATGCTGTACCCTTTTGGAAAGCAGATGACAAGAACCAAGGCAGAACTGATGTGCTGCACCCAAATGTGACATCGAAGGCATGTAACTGCCTAGTGGTCAATGCTATGTGGAAAAATGAAACAAATCATCCATTGCCAATTCTTGCTTGCAAACTCTTCGGTAAGAACGTGGACATTTTCAAAAACACCATTATCATCATGCTGGGCCGATTCCAGAGTTCTTGGGAAAGGAATGAATGTCACTGTGTGGAGGGAGGGTTGTGGATTCCTACCCTTCTGTGTAAGTCTTTTGTGGGACTGCTGACTGACTGCAGCGACTTGTTTTTGTTGCATATGACAGAAAAGAATGGGCAGCAGGGGCATAAACAGAGCTGGTCAAATTAGCATTATTATTTTTCCATATTTGTATATATTTCTATGCCATTTTCCTCCCTCTCCAGGTTAACCCAAACAACAAGAATCTTGATTACATCAAATTGAAGTAGGGACGCTCATAATAATCCACTGCAACACTTTAAAAAGGCTTGCAAACTTTCAAAAACTTCTTCTTTTTGCATCCTGTGTGTCTAGAAAGAAGTTCACATAAAATGTCACAAGACATTTTAAAGTGCTATAATGCTACATGAGAACAATTTACGAGTTATTTAATGTGATGTGATGAGTTGTCATAACTCAGTAACTAGACTTTCTTATTTTAAACTGCTGCAATTATATAATCACACAGCCCTCCATTTTGGGGGAAAAATTTGGATGGTTTCAAATCAGTAGGCGATTCTGAAAGTATAATAGTATTTTGAGTGCAGATCACAGAAATGGCATCCATTTTTTTCCCCATCATGTCAGGATTTTTCAAAATTTCACAATTAAAATTCTCACATTCACCATTCCATTACACTTATTACAGACTGCAATAAACTAAATTTAAACATGGGAAATTTCGGTTGTTTACAAACCAATAGGCTATTCTGGAAGTATTTTGAATGCTGATGGAGGATATGACAAATTTCTTCCCATCATGTCAGATTTTTCTCCATGTCATTAGGTTCAATTAAGCGCCACCGTATTATAACATTCTGTTTTCAACACCTTCCCAAACACTCAATGTGTAATGAGAAGAAAGTAACACATGCCAATAATATTTTCTCTTTCGAACAGTTCTTCATGTTATGAATTGGGTATAATATCACATCTTTTTTATTTGGAGTTCTTCATCTTGTTTCATTTATACATACGTGTATACATCTCTCTCTCTCTCTGTGTGTGTGTGTGTGGTGAGAGAGAGAGAGAGAGATGAAGGAATTGGGAGCATAAGAGAGAGAGATGAAGGAATTGGGAGCATAAAAATTGAATCTCCATTTGTTAAAGCATAGCTCTGAAACTCATTGGTTGAAAGCTCATTCATCCCAATTTCTACCGGATGCAGAGTCTAGTAATAAGAAATTTCCACTCGGCTCTGCACAGTCAGCAAGGCAATGGCCCTTACCAGCAGTGATTGCACCTCCACTATAACTTTCCACCAGCATCAAGGGATACCCCTGGTGAATATCTTCAGGTGCAAAGTCCACCACATCTCAAAGGAATTCTGAAGTATAAAAATAAACCTGGAGATGGTAAATAGACACCATCGACGCTGATTGACAAGATCACATCATCACGAGGTCGCAACAAGCGTGCGGTACGATTGCAGCAGTCTGGACTACAGAGAGCCAGAAGCCAAGAAGCCAGCCCAAGTCCGGAGAAGTAGCGGTCCAGCGATAAGCCACCAAAACTCCTATCGCTGTCAACATCTAAGCCAGCAGTCTCCAGCATCTCCCGCCATCTCCAGTGCACCCATCTCTGCCCAACTGTCGCCGACGCCAATAGCCGAGGGCCAAATCATCACGCAAGTGGTGAGTATCATTCAACCGACTAAGGCTCCCAACATCCTTAGTCCACACCATTCAGGGTAGAGGTGGTCAAGGGTGACCCAAACTGAAATCTTATGTTTATTTAATTGAGCTACGTCCCGGCATGACTCGATCCCATAATTAACCAGATGCCACACACATGTGTGTGTGTGTGTGTGTGACACACACACACACTCACACTCTTCAGATTGACCCTGCAAAGAAATAGTCGAATCTCATTAAAGAACGTTACAGGAGGCAAAATATTTTTTGCTATTTTAATGTTTCAAAGGTATTATACTAAAATTCTGTGCAAAGAAGATGTTTAACAACACCTGGTACGAGTATTTTTTTGGTATACTCAATCTAAAATTTTGTGTCAAGACATTCTTCTGAGGACGACAACTACCATCTTTCTTTAGATGACTCATGCACTGTAAGTAGACTTCTGTCACAATATCTTCTCAACTTTCTAAACCCAATCCTTAGACTTATTTATGCACAACCATAATTCCTATTTTCCATATAAGGAAGGGGGAACACTAAAATTTTGTTGAAATTCAGTTGAAATAGCCATGCTTACAAAGGGTTTGTGGTTCTTTGCATGAACAACATGAGTATGATGATAAAATACAGTTATGTGCCCAGTTTCTTCATTTACTGTGGCTTCAATTCTTGCTGGACAGTTTACACGTTCGATTGCTAGTTGACGAACATACCACTGTTTTATGCATCCATCCTGAAATGTTTTTTGTCCTGATCTGTTGAAATACTTGGTTCTATTCAGTTCCTGTTTCCACTTCAAAAATTCTACAAGAATTGTACATGCTTGCAGTTGTAAGAAATGTAATCAGTGCATTAAAACCTCATGGTAATAGAAGAACCATCACATCAGATAATAAATACTTGCAGTAGTGGAGTGTCAATAGAGATGGGAGACAGTGTCTATCTCAAACTTTTCATTAGTAAATGCAAATAAAATATATATTGATTTCTTTAAATGCTGTATCTGGCAAAAGGATGAGTGTAGCGAGTTCATAATCTGACAGTAAAAACAGAACACTAATCCAAAACAAACCGAACCATACCTCGTCGGAGGCTGCAGCAGGAATGGGATGAGTACTGATGGATGATGTCTGGTTTCTATTTGCTATGCAGAAGTAAACTAGCTGATTGGAAGAATGTATTTAATTACTAGTATCGAGACCATCATTCTTGACCGATCCTCTATTGCTTGACCAGAAGTTTTGTGGAATGAACAAATGATGTGATTGATTATTCAGTTTGTGTCCTTGATTTCTTTGTTTTGAGCTTCCTCCATTGTTTGTGAATCCACTAGGTTTGGAAAACAATGTGTATCTTTTCTTGTTAGGCACAGTGCCAATCATTATTGACTTCAGTAGTAAACATGGTATCCCCCAGCTAGCAAAATTTTCCCAAAGCATCCTTCAACAGTCCCATTGTCACCATGTCAAACCATAAGAGCATCTCCCACAGGGTGTTTACCACAATAACATCCAAAATTCTTGACTTTTCCATGACTTTACATTTTCTTGACCCTCATTTTTTTCTGAACATTTATTTAATTGTCCTCTAATTAGGTGTAGTAAAGAAAATATATATTTTTATTCAATGAAAAACCCCTACCGCAAGGCCAGTTAAGATGAAAATTGAAGCTCTACTTTAAAAAGAGATTTAGACTTGCTTTAATTATTAATACATGTAAAACTTAATGCTTCAGACTTCATCCTGGATGGGGAATGGCCACATTACTTTAATAGTTTTACAAAACTTCACACATAGAAGAATGTAATTCTTGAGAAACAGAGTGAACAAATCTTTACCACAACTCAATACAATTTATCAAATCCCAGAACAATGTACATTCACTATACTGTAAAAAAAAATTAGCAACAATTCTTGACCACAAGCATAATTTTGTGACTTTTTCTTGACTTTCTTGGCCTACTTGCTTGACTTCCTTCACATTCCTAACTGATAGACACCCTGCCCCAGATACAATTTTCAACTTCAGGTGCTAGTTTAATGCAAATATTACATCAAACTGCAAGTTACACCTGCAGGCTTCTTTGCCAACAATTTTTTCGGGCCTTCACTACATGCATATTTATCATATTGGCAGGGCCTCCCTGATGGTGTAGTGGTAACCATCTTGTAATCAAGGTGTCCCAGGTTTGATACCCAGTGGAGGTACATACTGGTTCAAATTTCACATTAAACAGTAGATTCAGTCGCGATTAGCCTTACTGTGAATAAAGTGGGCTTAAACTCAAACTCTTAGTGGGTATTGTCGATGTTAGATACAAGCCTTTTGATCATATAAGCAAATATCAGGAAGTAGTTTGGCCCCAAGCAATATCATTAGCTCAGGAGCTTGACAGTCAACATGTTAAAGGATCCCACATTCAATTTGCAATGGAGATACATTACTCAGTGGTTCAGATCCAAAGAGGCCTGAAAACAAAAATTTGGAGACCTTGTATTATTCTGTAATACTGTTTACCATCAAATCGAACATGGCCTCATCACGAATATTTGTTTTAATTGTTTTTACTAATATGCATTTTAACTTAGTGGGTCCATACACATGGTTTAAATTCATGTAGCAATAAAACTAATACATTGTGCGAGAGATTTGCATCCTTCAAGACTCTTATTCGTTTCTCAGACAGTGTATCCACATAAAGTTATTGTGTTAAAATGATAACATAGGTTCCCTTGAGTTTGTTCTGAATAATAATCCACATTTTTGAGAGATCTTAGGGAGAATTCACACCATTTCATCATTTCGAAGTGACACCAAACTGACAAGTGATGGGAGACACTTGTAACTTGATGATTTCACCAATGAAATGTAGCCTGCAATGGTGCTATGGCTTGGAAATCTCCCTCAGTCTCATCTTAATGGACTTAATCACAGTACACCCAATCTGATTAATTTATCATTGCACAACAACTATTCCCCACAGTACCAGACAGTGTTTGCTTCATCTCTACTTGTGGATATTTACCTTCTGTTATTGAAGGCTTTGTAATTTTTCAAGTGTACGCGAATGTCTATAATCATATACAGGGGCATATCCAGAAATAGAATCTTAGGGGGGATCCAGCCAGGGGTGCCCATTCCCAATGGCATGCCCCCCCCCCACCCTACATCAAGTATTTAATGATGACAGCGTATCTATTATTATTATTAATAATAAAATTTACTACATACGAAGTGAATCATGTTTTGCTTAAAATCATGTTTCACACACTAACAAATAGTGTTTAATAGAACGAAGAAGAAAAAACAGTTTTGCGGATAAAGTGAGTATTAGTTTCTCTGTATTTAAATAGTGTTTCTTACTGCCTGGTAGTAATGCAATATATTGTTTTTAGGAATTCACCACTGCATGTATTATTCTGAAGGAAAAAAAAACAACTTTACTTACTGTACCAGAACAGTTACTCACGGTGGAGTTCGACATGGCTGAAGATAGGGATACATTTACAGTATGACTGGCACAGTGGGCACACATGCCTTTTGGGTATTGTTGATTTATTCACGATTGAACACACCTGCCACTCACATCATAACCTTGACCTGTGATTTTTGTCAAGACCAAGTTTGTGACATTGTTAAAAAAGAACTGATGTCAGATTTTCAGCTGACATATCACCACCCAGTGTGAAACTTGTAAACTTTTAGTGGATATTATTCTCAGAATCCACAAACCATGCACACAGAAAGAATTCTTCTATACCTGCTACATCGTGTCTCATTGGGAAGTATTATGAATCAACCATAGTATTTTCCAAATTTGGGGGGTATGGAGTTCCAGACCCCCTGATCACATACACACATGTATGCATGAAACAATATTAACTAATAATAAGGATGGTCATTTGAAATGTTGTGTGTTCATTTATAAGAAAGTGATTAGGGTGGAGGCACCGGGGCATGAGTTTACAATACCGGACCACTCTCCAATTTCTATAAAATTTCACCTACTTACTAATTTCGGTGTCCTGATGACGTAACTGTAGTTCATATTTGGCAGTCACTTGTTAATATTGTACATTTATGTCTAGAAATTGTAAAATAACATTGCGATTTACCACGGTGATTGTCCCTACACAGCAATTCGGAACTATCTTTCTTTCGCATTTCATTCATGGTGTTCCTTTATGCACAACAATCTTGCTGACGTAACGAGGAATGCCTATGAGGTTAGGTTAGGTTCCATTAGCATAAATACAAAGAAAAATTAATATTTTAACTACGAGAACTATACCTTGCATTGCCTGTTGATTTCTTCATGTTGGGAAAATGGCATCTTCCGTGGAGCTATTGTTCTTATGGTAGGGTTACGTTACGTTAAGAAAACATAGTTTATTTAGTTTTTTCCTCGATTTCCATACTTGACCGCCAATTATTACATGCAGATTCGTGTTTAGGAGTTCACAATTAGTGAGTAGGCAACATTTCATAGAAATTGGAGAGTGGTCCGGTATTGTAAACTCTTTCCGGCAACGGTTATGGTCACCTTAAGACATTTTTGTACTGTAGATGTAATTTTGTATCATAAAAAAATTGATATTGATTTTGGAAGATTTGAAATGTATAGTTTGAAGTTTTGTGAATCTTGTCATATGGTCAAATTTATTCTATACATAATTCCCAAAAGATGAAAACATTTTAAATTTTTGATGACATGTTTTCCCACTTTTGGCCACTCTGTATCTAGTTATGGGCATCACTTTCTCCATCTCTAGATTTTAGAAATTTCTTTCATAGGGGAGCTACTTTATCTGTGCCTTCACTGCCCCTGTTGCAGCCTCCCGTTTAGACAGAAATCTGTGAATTTGACCTTGATGTCATAATCGACATTCCTTCCACATCTGCGTCAAAGGTCAACAGCTCACAGGTTTTGGGAAGGAAGGGCTGGAATACATGGTAGGCACTATGATTGAATATTGTGCATTCATTTTGTATAATGTATATATCTGTATCATCAAAATTGTTTTAGTAGTCAAGTGTGTAGTAGAGGATGATGTCAGTAGCAGTCAATTAACACCTCAAGAAATGTTTTAGAAGATACATAGAAAAGCTAGTTTTACAACACACACATTTAATACTGTTAAATTTTGTTAATTTTAAATACATTTAAATTTTGAATGATTTTCATCTTTTTTATATTTTTTTCCTTGCTGTAGAGGATATTGAAACGATGAGATGAAATAGAACGGTCTCACTGCAGTACATGGGCTGCTTTTTTCCTCTAAATAGACGAACAAAATTTATATCCCCTGAAAGTACGTACCTTCTACATCCATTTTCCGGTGGTACTTTTCCGATTACTATTATATTACTACGCATAAAAAAAGTTTTTCCTACTACTAAAAGCAATGCATTTCTCCATTTGTTCACGTCCATATTGTTTACACACAGTTGCTGTCATTTGTTTTGGGGTCTTCCTCTCTGCACAAGAGTTTTGCTACCTTGTCTTCCAATGTCAGACGAGGAATGCTTGCAAGGTTAGGTTCCATTAGCATAAATTCAATGAAAAATTATTCTTTGGGCTAGAGAACTAACCCTAACTACCTATCAACGTAGGCACTTTTTGCTTTAACTATACCGTGTTTGTTACAACCTGTCCCCTTTCCCGCGCTAGGGAGCGCTCGACAGTTTCGGTGCCAATGAGAAACGAGGAAAAAATCGTCTGCTGGGCAGCGAGGAGCGAATGGAAGCCAGAAGAGAGGCGCTTACGTAGACGCTGTTGCTACGTTGCGTATTTTAATTGGCTGCCTGGCTTTTACTTTCCCCAGCACCGATAAAAGCCAGGGAGCAACTAGCGCGGGAACCGGGACAGGTTGTAACAAACGCGGTTTAGATTTGTGCAGAAATGTGTGCCACCATGTCACTTTTTCCCCCAACCTGGATACGAATTTCTCGTTTCTTTCAAAGAAAATTTGGTAAATGTCTGTTATATCGGAGACACATTTCTTCATTTTTACAGAAGAAACTACTTACGGAAATGAGTTTCTGTACCATTTGGAAAGTTCATGGAGGTATTTTCTCACCGTAGAATGCTGCACAACAAGAAACAAGCACTTTTGATATAATAAATGCAGCTGCACAAGAAACAAGCACTTTTGATATAATAAACTTGCATTTTGTGCAAAGCGACAACATTATGCTGTAGTTTCCATTATGTACCTGCAGATGGCGCAAGCGTCGAAAGTCACGCGGTCTCGCCAGTGTTTCCAAAGGTGCCTTTTTTATGAGAATTGTTTTTAACTATGCTTACCTAACCTAACCTTGCCGGAAATGGTCTGTGGGGCTATCGTGAATGGTTTTTGGGGCTATCCGTCAATGGTTCATGGGGCTATCATGAACGATTTTTGGGGCTATCCGGCAATGGTTTGTGGGGCTATCCGTCAATGGTTTGGATGACATAATGAACACGAAAGTAGGCATTTTTCGGTTAAGAAGGTTGAAACACTGCATACCCACTCCAAATTGACAAAACACAAGCACGACGCGCAATGATCCACAGCTGTGCGTGGCACATTGTATGTTCCGCAACGGAAGAAAGGAACCAAAAGAATTACTCGTAATGTGAAAAATCTATGTTATTTTTGTGTAAAAAGCATAATGGCACCTTTAACTATGTTCCCCAATACATAATTGGTAAGTACGAACCATCCGAAACACAAAATATCCGATTTTAATGTGTCTCCGATATAACATACATTTACCGAAACACAGTTTCATACATCGGAGACACATTTCTTCATTTTTACAGAAGAAACTACTTACGGAAATGAGTTTCTCTAAGCATAGAACGGTAAAACTGCCCTTGCCTTGGCTAGGGTTCGAAGCCCAGACTTTCGGCAACAAGATCGTGAGTTTCATGAAACAATTTCCCTTCCAAAGAATCGAATTCACCAAATCTTTCTTACGTGAATAACTTCCTCCAAATTTCCAAGCACTTTATACTGGTGTCATTTCAAGCTGCAGCAATCCACTGACATGTAATATTACCTTAATTTGTTGTACATTTATGAGCTCATTTGGCATGTGCATTCAATGACTCTTTATATTTATTTGTAGGGTTTTTGCACAAATGTCGCAGAGAAAAATTTCCAGAAGCAAATGCGACATCTTTGCCACGAAGTTTGTATTTGTGTTTGCTTGTGCCCCTAATCTGCTTGTGCCTTTCAGTCGCAATGTTGCTAACTAACAACTCTCATTCTTGTTTAAAGAAAACGGCATATTCGCATATGTCCGTAGCTTCTTTCTAAAGCTATTTCTTTTTCTGGGTTGGCATCTCTGATTTTGTGAGGCCCCGGAATCTGGATTTCATTATCACTTCCGGTGCGGGTCCTGGGATATGTGGAAAAAGAAATTTCGCATCCGGTTCTAATCATCTGTGTCAGAAAGGTAACAGGAAATTGTCCATTATCGTAATTAATATCAATATTAAAAAAACAAAAATATATTTCTAGTTTTTATATATCCTTGCGGAAAATATAGATTCAAATATAGTTTCTTTAAACGTAGCTATTAGTACGATAGTAAACAGACTAATAAAAATGTAAAATATTATTTTTCTTTCAGTTCGCTGGTGCTGTGTATTTGTAAAGTACTCCATTCCGCGAATCAGCTCGACTCGACTTCTGATTGGTTGATTTCAGAGGCGGAGAAACCAAAACCAAAAAATCCTGTGCACCTGTGCCTTCAAACTACTATCCTTGAATAACGTAGTGTGGAAAACGACCCAAGAAACTGGTTCCCCGAGACGATGACAAGTAGATGGCAGTGCAATCGACCCAGGTGCTAATGGACATTTCCACTTTGACATGAAAAACGTCTTAAATCCATTCATTTTACAGATAATGACACAAACATGAGATGTGCAAAATATCTCGGCGATATTTGTTTTGGTTCTCGAGAAACACGCCTTCAAACACCGCTGAAATTCACCCACTACGTCACGGATTTGAAAACGTCCTCTCCACAGACAGGAGGTCCTCTGCCATCATCACTTAGAAATGCGTGCAGTCGGGGCTTCTGCTTGTTACCTCAACTTAGCATGAGCCGCGGAAGCAACAGAAAATTCACTTCTTACTGTGTAAAACAAGTATCTTACAACTTCCAGTGCAAAAATCTGTGCTCCATTTCTTGGAGATGAATTATGCCCTAGCAGTATACGAGGGTCACTATTTATATTTTGAGCCTAACAATGAAAAACAGGAATTTGGCATTGAAAAACTGCTTTATTGTTTTTCGAAGTATTCTCCTTTATGGTCAATACACTTTTGCATTCGTTCGAACCATTTGTCAAAGCAGTTTTTCCAATCTTCTTGAGACACCTCCATAATATGGTTTTTGAACGCATCAACGGCATCTTCCGCCGACGAAAATCGTTGTCCAAGCAAATTAATTTTTGACATTCGGGAACAAGAAGAAGTCATTGGGTGCCAAATCAGGACTGTACGGCGGATGACCCATCAATTCGATTTTTTGACTGTTCATAAAGTCGGTTGTTAGACGAGATGTGTGACAGCTGGCATTGTCTTGATGAAGAATGATCTGACGGCGTTTCTTTGTTTTCTGTATTTGACCGAAGACCTCTGGCAAACAAATTGTTGTGTACAATTCAGAGTTGACCGTTCTACGTTCCTCTAAAGGCACAGTTGCCACATGACCAGTTTTCCCGAGAAAACAGGCGACCATTTGTTTCGATGTGCTTCGAGCGCGAACAACTTTTGTTGGATTGGGTTCATCTTGAAACACCCATACAGTCGACTGCTGTTTACGTTCCGGCTCATATGCATATATCCATGATTCGTCACCTGTTACAATCTTATATACGTCTTTTGAAGCACCACGATTGTATTTATTGAGGATTTGTTTGCACCAATTGACGCGAGCATCTTTTTGAGTTTTTGTCAAATCGTGTGGGATCCAACGAGAACATACCTTTCTCACAGCTAAATGATCATGTAATATATTATATATGCTGGTGGAACTAATGCCTATGGTTGCCTCAATCTCACAGTATGTCACATGACGATCTTGCAGTATTAGGTTTTGCACAGCATCAATGTTTTTTTGAACAACAACTGATTTTGGACGACCTTCGCGAATTTCGTCGGTGATCGAATGGCGGCCACGATTAAATTCGTTATACCAGCGTTTCACAGCGACAAAAGGATGCGGCTTCATCGCCAAATGTGGAAGTAACTTGATCGATGCACTCTTGTCTTGATAATCCACGTCGAAAATCGTAAGAAATCATCGCACGAAAATGTTCTCGAGTTAATTCCATTTTATTGTTGTCGCGCAATCTCCAAGGCAACATAAACAACACAAATGAAGCTATTGACAAAACATTTGAAGTACGTTATGGTCAATAATGCCAGACGATTCCGTGCAAACGTCAAATCGCACCTAACTTCAATCAGTGTTGCCAAGGCTCAAAATATAAATAGTGACTCTCGTACTGTAGTAGTATTTACTATAATTCAGCCACTCGGTAGAGGGTTTTCCCATTAGGGTGACAAAGCAAACCTTGTAACAGTCAATGGCTGAACACGTGAACAGCCTTGTTCATTGCGAATACATAGGTTAGTTCTGACTGGCAAGAACTTAATGTTATAGGAATGCATTTTCTGGCATTACAATTATTTTCGTCATAATATTTTCTTCGCAAATTTTAAGATAATACTTTTAGAACACACTGGTTTACACGCGAATGTGAGTTTTTAAATTTCCTTCAGTAAATGACAGTTTTCTTCAGTTAATATATATATATTGCAAATTTTTGTATTTAGCCTACTTTTACGTCGCTTTTCCGTTCACTTTGTTTAACCGCAACGATGAGAACGCATGGTTAATTTATTATGTATCATCTCTAACATCACATTTCTTCCCACTTTTGGCTAATTGCTACAATGAAGATGAATTGCTACAATGAAGATGAATTACTACAAGCAGTATTCGAAGTCGGGGTGCAGGAGTACACCCCCCTCCCCACACACACACTACCCTAAGTATCACCCAACCTGCCATGATAAGAGACGAACTTTTTCTTCTGTCCCATCTCATTTCGAAAACATTCACTTGTCCCTTCTCCTTTTATGAGACGAGACGGAACATGTCTCGTCTCGTGAGCAACACTAACATTAACAATAGAAGCATCCCCCTAGATGTCCCCAAAGTCTCGAGCAAACATCCTCCCATGTAACAATTTCCAGTTCAATGAAATGTCACTCACAAGGAAACAGTCATGCCCAGGTCGAGAGTCAAACCTGGAACATGAGACTTCCTCAGATAAATCATGAATTTTGTGTATAATAATTACAACGCCAGTTCATTCCTGGTAATTCTGAATCTGCAGTTTGGTTTGCATATATAAGCAGGATAATATTTAGTTTTCGAGGGCTGTACCGTCGAAACGAGGAGTCAAAAAAAAAAAAAAAAAAAAAAAAAAAAATATTAAGAAAGTTTTTTTTGTATTTATAATGATAAGCCTTTGCATACGTTGTTAATTCTATATTTTTCTAGACTTGAGACGAGAACGAGAATTGCCCTCTCAAACCGAGACGGATGTTTATAAATTGAGACGAGACTGTCAATGAGACATTTACAAATAAACACGAGACAGACATTTACAACTCTCAACGAGAACGAGACCAAGGCTGCCATGTCTCGTCTCGATAGGATCCTTAGTGGTGAAGTTGTGAACCAACCAATTAATGCGTTCGGGGTAACGAGATGAGGCGGCTTTTTTCGCAGTACAAAATTCAAAATAATTATATCGTACCATTTCAGTATGGGATATTGTTATACACATGGGCGTATATATAGTTCACGGGGGGAGGGATGGATCAACTTTTGGTATGATTAGGGTTGCTTTATTTCGTAAGTGAAAATCCAGGACACTGCTGGCCGGAAGCTTGTTTGGGAGCATGGGGGGAGGGGATGTTGGACCCGACAAAGTTGTGTGTTTGTAGTCACGAAGTATTGATACTTTTCTGTTCATCTTGTGTCACTACGTTTTTAAGAACCAAATTCCTTTAATATGATTCGAGGGGGAAAAAATAACTGATTTGACAGTCTCAATGCAGTTTCTTATCGCAGAAATTCCGAAACTATCAGGAAATTGCAGATATTGGTCTGCAGTCCCATCTGGTGTGTTGAATTACCGAAATTTCCTTCCCATCCGTATCCCGTCCTATACGTCTCTAATTTAAGATAATGAAATAAGTCCGAAGGATTTTTTTATGAACAAGCGGATAGAACAAGGAAACTGGTAATTTTAGTGAACCAAAAAAAGAGGGGGGTTGGACCCGTTGAGTCCTACTTAAATAAGCCCATAGTTATACACATTATTTCCTTGTAATAATTATACATAAACTAAGTATAGATATGTACTGTGCAACTAATGTAATTTTCTCAGTGTATTTTCTCTTATCTGCACAAAAATATTTGATCATAATTTGCGCAACAGAAATGGAACACAAACTGAAATTGCTTTATGGAAAAGAAAGTTAAATAGGCTTTATAAATAAAGTGAAGAATGTGAAAATTCCTATTTTGCACTACATAGGTTACGGTAAATATCGATAAATATAAGTTTAAAAAATAGTTTTGAGTGTCTGGTCAGCAACCAATTTTATGAGCAATATTTTTCGCATGGCCTGAGAACACACACGCAGCTGAACCCTTTCATTCATCTTGCACGTGAGCAGCACGGATATTTCATAGAAGAATGATCATTACAAAGCATAGCTTTCCTTTCTCCTATCGCTCCTTCTTCCATTATTTAAATCGGTACAGATTTGTAAAACTGCTGCACGTGTTCGCTCACCGTGGGCTACCCATCCGGCTTGCTTGCTTTATCGTGGCTCACACCGCCTATCCTTTGCGGTTTCTAGCCATCGGGACCGCTTTATTTGATCCGACTTCTTCTTGTCTCCTGTCGTTATTCCTTATGGACCCTGCACAATACACTTTCACTTTCACTCGTGATTTTCTATATGGGAGGGTATCCTGTTAGGTATGTTACACTGTGATCTTCCTTATTGTTTTTGTTTACATTGAGATGTTGTGTTTTCGTGCGAAGCTATATAGCGTTCACATGATGGGAGCTCGAGGCTGACTTATCAGGGTTGGGATTGACGCCGGAAATGGAACAGCTAGTCGAAGTAGTGTTTGATACAACTGTTCCCGATGGGCTTGTCGTAAGGGGCATTGGAAAAACAGATGAGTTATTGTTTGGCTGGGTTCTCCGCATTGACAGGAAGTTATAGGTACCGCATTTATCCTTGCCAAATGTTGATTCACCGTAATTCGTGTGCACACCATTCATCCCATTCGTGTTGGATTTTCATTTTTACGCGAGGGAGCAAGTCTGTGTAAGGCAAGCGTAAGGGGGTTACGTGTTCGAGTGTCCGAGCTTGCTTTGCGTAGATGTCTACGAAGTCGTGAGATTTGTTTTGATTGGAATGTGTCTTGATGTAGGTAAAGGTCACTTCTTGTCCCCGTTTTCGGAGCCGTAACGCTGCACTTTGAATAAGATATGGGAAAATCGTAAGTTTATAGGCTGCAGTGCCTGCTCTTGACAACGTTTGGAGCACGCTCAAGGCGTCGGTCAGTATAAGACATTGTGGCAGGCCCGACGCGAGGATATGAAGTAATGCTCTATATATTGCATAGCATTCCGCCGAAAAAATTGACGCGTCGGGAGGTAATTTAAATTGTCTAATTATGTTCTGGGACGGGATATAAAATGCAGAACCTACTGCGGTATCGTCTTTTGATCCATCCGTGTATATTAATGTCGACTCCGGCCATCTTTCTTGATATTTTCCATGTTCACCACGGTCGGCGTAATGGATATCTAGATTTGGCTCTATGGGGATATTTAATTGATATATGAGTGGGTGGTCGTGGGTAAATGACAGCTGATAGGCCTCTGTGTCTATGAAATAGCAGTATAGGAAATAATATCGGGGGGTTGAGTGATCTATACGCTTCATTATCTCCCATTGTCTTTGGATGGCAAATTCTCTATTGAAAGGGTGTGGGGTGTATAGCCCATGTTTTGAGTAAAAATTGTACCGTGAGTTTTTTTCGTCTGTGAGTAAGTGATTGTTCATTACTCTCGAGATAGACACTCACGTTTGGGCTGGAAGGCATTAGGCCGAGGCACGTTCGTAAAGCCTGTCGTTGTAAGATATCTAACGAGTTCAGGGTTTTTGTGTTTGCCCCACCGTATACTGGGGCTGCGTAATCGTATAATGATCGAAAGCAATTTTTATAAAATAAGAGCATAATGTATGGATGACTCCCCCACTTAGTGGTGGATATGCTTCGTAATATGTTAATATTTTTTTTCCTTTTACTTTGAGGTTTTCAATGTGGGGCCTCCACGTTAGTTTTCTGTCAAAAAAAAAAAACTCCGAGATATTTATAGGAATCTACCAGAGGTATATTTTGGATACTTGGTATATTGTTTGGATAAGTTAAAGGTTGT
The DNA here is from genome assembly GCF_977018435.1 of Lepisma saccharinum. Lineage (NCBI taxonomy): Eukaryota > Metazoa > Arthropoda > Insecta > Zygentoma > Lepismatidae > Lepisma > Lepisma saccharinum. Next base: position 37,611 of record NW_028143698.1, read on the forward strand.
CGGTGATTGAAAATTAGGATTTTTGATTTGGAGGGTGAGAAGGTTAGTCCTATACTCCAGAGGTTATCCCGAAGTACTGTAATAGCCCTTTTTAGAGCAAGTATGCCTTGAGTGGCATCAGAAGTTTGTTTATAACAACATAAATCGTCGGCGTATTGTAATACTTTAAAGTCAGCGAGATCTAATTGGTGGATGTGGTGGGTATATATATTGAATAGTAGGGGGCTGAGGGGGGACCCCTGTGGTATTCCGGTTCGTACTTTTCTGGCCCCGTCCACTCGATCATCGAACCAAAATACAAGATTTCGTTCATTATATAAATTCCAGATAATATTAGCAACGGAAGGGTGTATTGATAATTTGTCTAATACATTGCATAGTATTGGGACGTAAACCGAATCATAGGCTTTCTCAATGTCTGTAAACAGGCTAAAACAATAGTCCTTAGTTATCTGACTATTTTGTATTGCTACTGTGAGAGTAGATACGGCATCTTGGCTGCCGTGATTGAGCCTGAATCCCATTTGTGTTGGGGGGAAATATTGTTGCTTTTCCAGGGTCCAGTTTATTCGATGTTGTAATGTTTTTTCAAAAAGTTTGGTGAGTACCGGAATTAATACTATGGGTCGATACGATTGTGCGTTGTTGCGAGGTTTGGATGGTTTGAGGATAGGAATTACGACATGATTGTTCCAGGTTATGGGGATAATACCGGTGCGATATATTTCATTGTAAATTTGGACAATGAGGTGGATACCTTCGTCCGGCAAGTGGCGAAGTACGTCATATGTAATGCCGTCATATCCTGGTGCGGTATTTTTGAGGGAGTCCAAGGTATTTGTGAGTTCTAATGCGGTCACCGCGGGAAAGTCATCTGTGAATGTTGCGTTTAATCTTTCGTCGTGTTTATAACCAGAGCTAACCGAAGGGGGTTTTAATAAAGATATGAAGTCGTTTTCCCAGGTTCCGTCTAGCGTTTTCACCTTACTTTGGGTGGGTTTGCGAATGGAGTTAAATTTGTGCCAAATGGAGCTTATGCTATCGCTGCGATCTAATGTATTGCAAAAGTTTTGCCATGCTGCTCTCTTCGCCTGGAGGTAAGTTTTTTTCGCTTTCGTTTGTAGGCGTTTTAGTTCAATCAAATTTTCTCGGAGGTGGCGTCGTTCAATATGTCGTTTTCTGATTTTAATGGTTTCGCAATCTCTCGTCCACCAACTTATGGATGGATATCTCGCCGGGATACTAAAGCGGGTACGAATAGCACTGTGGTCCATAGCGACCGTAATCATTTCGATGAGATTGGAGTAAACTAGGTTGATATTTCGGAATGATAAAATTGGCATGTATATCCGTGAGAACGTGGCTTTGAACGCATCCCAGTTAATGGAGGCTTCATTCCATCGCCGTACTGGGGGTGTCTGGCTGTTAGCCAAGCCTGGGGGTCGGAGATTGTGACGACGTCTGAGTAAGAGAATGGGTGTGTGATCGCTTCCCCGTAAGTCTGCGTCTTTATACCACGCGAACTGAGGGAAAATTTCCGGAGGCGTTATCGTCAGGTCGATGCAGGATGGGTTATTTCCGTTGAGAGGGTAATGGGTGGGGGTGCCATCGTTACAGAGAATGAGGTTATTCTCAGTGATCCATATGTCAATTGCGTTACCTAGTCTGTCGTTATGTTTGTCCCCCCACGTTGAGTGGTGTCCATTAAAGTCACCTAAAAGGGCAATAGGTCCGGGAACGTGTTGTATCATTTCTTGAAGGTCTCGTGCTCGTATGCGTTGGGAGTTAGTATTGGAAGGGATGTATATCGATATGACTGTGAATGTTCGTAGGAAGATAGAAACGCGGATAGCTACTATTTCTGCTTGGAAATCTTGTTTTAATCTTATGTCATTTGGAACCCGGACTTCTGTATGTTGAATTTTTTCGTGTACGAATATTACCGTTCCCCTATTAGTTGTTGGTGTACCGTATAGATTATAATGCGCAAGACGATATTTTTCGCGTTTGGTACCTTTAACTTCCTGTAAACAGAGAATTTGGGGTTGATATTCGGCAATTAAGTCTAGTAATTCAAGTTTTCTCGCGGAGAAGTTATTAACATTCCATTGTACTATTATTTCCATTTCCGGTATCCATCGGAAACCTTGCTCTGTCAATGTGTGGTTTCTATGATAGCCAGGAGATTAGATGTTAAAGATTGGATTTGTTTGATGAGTTGAATGCGACGATTTTTGTTTTCTGTTTCCCGCACCGCGTCCCATAAATTGGGAATCATGTCTAGAATCGAGTTGTAGATAAGATTGTGCTCTATTGGTATATGCTCTGGGGTTGAGTTATTCGAGAACACATTTGTTGGTGGCCGAACAGGATTCACTCTATCTATCTCCCTCTTACTTGTCTAAGCAGCGGGCCGGGCAGTTTGTCCTATCGGTTTGGAATAATTGCTTTCTGTGTCGGAGGTGGGACTGGAGGTCATGATTAACACTTCATCATCATCATACCAGTTCCTGCTATTGTACGTTTTGTGGGGTTGATGGTCGTCTTTTCTTTTTGTTTTGGATGTTTTGGGTCGCCTTGGCGGTTTAATGGCATCAGTAGGGGAAGTATTTTCTAATACTGGTTCTTCCCTTGCGAGCACCGATTGCGTATGATTCAATATCTGATAGTTATTGACCGTTTGTGTAGAATGGGGCAAGTCAAGTCTAGTGTTGTCCACCGAACGTTCCGACCTTGGAAGACGTAATGGGGGGAAATTAGCACCTGTGAATCTTGGGCGGAGAACTTCCTCCCTGGTGGGGCTGGGAATAAAAATCCCTTGTAGTTTGTTTTTTGCCTCGTGGTATGAAATGTTTTCTTCAGCCATTTTGTTTTGTATGGCTGATTCAAGTCTACGTCGGGGGCAATTTTTTGATAAAGAGGAATGGGGTTCTTTGCAGTTAATACACGAGGGTGAACTGTCGCACTGGTCTTCATGTTTATCTTTGGCACAATTGGCACACACGGGTTTCGAACGGCACTGTTTGTGGTGGTGCGAATAACGCCAACATTGGGAACATTGCAAAACTGCTTTTGTTCGATGTGTTACTTCGTGTATTTGGCTATTAATGATGATGTTATCAAGTATTTGGTTCCCGCGGAAGGTAACACAGAAAAGTTTTGTTGGAACGAGGTCGAAAGTCCCATCTTCCCGCCAGATCTTTTTCGGCAAGCGTTTGACGGTGAGAACTCTGATGGGGCTTTCTATACCTTCCAATACATCTTGTTCGGAGGTATCATGTTCGATACCAAATACCAGACCCTCCCTTTGAACTAATGAAAGTGGCACCCGCGATTGAACCAGCATTTCCCGATGCAATGCAGTCTGCAGCATGAAATTATTAGCAGCCCTTGCTGTTTTGAATGTTACCCGGACCCGGTTGATACCACATTGTTCTACCAAGTTCACGGTCACATTTTTTTTCCTGAGAATGTTTCCGACGCTACCTGCGGCAAGTCTTGCGTTTTTCTCAATGCCGTCCAGGAGGACGACATATGGTCCCGGCATGTCTTTGTCGTACCAGTATTCGGGAAGAGTGGGTTGAATTTCGGAAATAGTGTCTCCGCGCGGAACTTTGTCGGGCTGGATCGATTCCTCCATTTCATCCCGGTGACGTTTTTGGGTGTTTTTGTCCGCACTTATCTGAGAGGGTGTTATGTGGTTAGTCTTGGGTGGCGATGAGAGTTGATCTATTGTGTCCATGTCGGTGTCCGGGGATTCGTTCCCGTCCATGGCCGTTCGGGTCGGCTACCCGGTTGAAGGTATGGGTATCACTGTTCTATTAAACCACGCGGTATGTGTTCCTATACAATACCTGTTCACTACACTATCACTTGGTAGCAAAATCGCGAGAACTAGTTGAACGTGTAACCACTGCACGAGGATCTGCGTACGTACGTCTTGATTCTGTCAAGGTTCCAGTTGAACTCTGCTACCCATCGGAACTGGACGCTCGAAGCAGACGACAAACGAGCTCTCCCTAAGGAGTGACGTAGTAACATGGCGGCGGCGTGTTTTCAGCGCAAAGCTAGCCTCGCAACTTTGGAAGTCTCGTTTCAGCCTTAAACTGGACTCAGAGAAACGCGAAAACTTGCAGGGGTCATTTTTCCAGGGTGTAGTTTTTAAAATTGTTGTAAAAAAAATTGAGTGGAAATGTCCATTTTGTTATGAAAGTAATGCGTAGTTAGTTTTTGGAATATATTGTGTAGATTTGTTTCTCTAGAAAGGCGGTAAGTGAATTGATGGAAACAATTATATTTGTGGAGTGATTTGCAGTCACGAAATGGCATTAATTTGCACAGAACAGTAACATAAATACGTTTTATGTGCAACGCAACACGAGCATCAACATATCGCATGTGAGGCTGGACGTCAAACGTTGGATTGTGTACACAAGTTTATTTTTGTATACTAATAAAATTGAAATAGTGTCATGAAGGAGAAAAAATGTTTCGTGGCGTACATATTATGAAGTCATTTTCCCGAAATGCAGATATTCGAAAGAATTTAATTTCATATTCCATGGAGTTCAAATAGCCGATTAGGATGTACCAACGCGTTGTTTACATTCTTCCAGTAAGCGGGAAACGAAAAGTGCCATATTTCACGCTTGCGAGTTTTTGGGCGGTAAGTTTGACAACACGCGAGTGGATGTAAAACAATCTTTGAAAAATAAACGAGTATTGTCTGTGTGAAATTCAATAAAAATAATATTTGTGACAATGACAATATTAATGAACCTTTCAGGATAATGCATACACAATACTAATTCTCGCAGCAATTGCCATGTTACGTGTTACAATCCATACCTATGTTTTCTTCCGTATTGTTAATAAAAAACTCAAGGACAGGTCATGATCGACGGTTCATAATATTCTTTAATATTTTCGCAACTACTGTACCAAATATCATAACAATTTTCTTATACAAAGAAATGTTACAAGGAAAAGAATCAGACGTTGCAGCGAAATCCCCATTTACTTCCATTATAAGCAGTCGAACACCAAGCACCGGGGTCAACACCAGCGCCTCTAGCGGATCATTTTCGAGTGGAACCAGCGAGAGACGGCAGAACCATGCCGTTTTCCACACTACGTTATTCTAGGCGCTGTACTTCAAACGCTTCAAACCAAAAACATGGCTGCTCGAAGCAGACGGAACTTCGTATTTGGTCCCCAACTTTTTCCACGTAGGATAAATAATCCACTTTCACACGATTTGCTAAAATGAAAAGACACTTTTTGGGGGGGGGGAGCGAATGTAGAATATAGAGAATGTCTCTTAATTTTGTTAATATTTGGTATACTAACTAAATTTGGCCTTCTAATCACGAATCTGTTGTTAAAACGCCGCGGACACGTCTGGAAATCGTGAAAAAAGAGGATGTAAGTTGATTTTTATAAAAATAAAAAAATAAAAAGGTTTTTCGCATTGTTTTACGAACAAAATGGACATTTCCACTTTGACATGAAAAACCCTTTAAATCCAATCATTTTACAGATAATGACACAAACGTGAGATGTACAAAATATCTCGGCGATATTTATTTTGGTTCTCGAGAAACACATCTTCAAATACCGCTGAAATTCACCTCCTACGTCACGGATTTGAAAACGTCCTCTCCACGGACACGAGGTCCTCTGACGTCATCACTTAGAAATGAGTGCAGGCAGGGCTCATGCTCGTCCCGTCAACTTAGCATGAGCCGCGGAAGCGACAGCAAAGTCATTTGTTACTGTGTAAAACAAGTATCTTGTTACAGTACTTCCAGTGCAAAAATCTGTGCTCCATTTCTTGGAGATGAATTATGCCCTAGCAGTATAGCAGTATTTACTATAATTCAGCCACTCGGTTGAGAGTTTTCAGATTAGGGTGACAAAGCAAAACTTGTAACAGTCAATGGCTTCACGTGAACAGCCTTGTTCATTGCGAATACGTAGGTTGCTTCTGACTGGCAAGAACTTAATGTTATAGGAATGCCTTTTCTGAAATTACAATTATTTTCGTCATAATATTTTCTTCGCAAATTTTAAGGTAATACGTTTAGAACACTGGTTTACACTCCAATTTCTGCAATATAAAAGGTGGAACGGTATAAAAAGGTACGGGGAGTTTTTTTAATTTCCTTCAGTAAATGACAGTTTTCTTCAGTTAATATATATATTGCAAATTTTTGTATTTAGCCTGCTTTTCCGTCACTTTGTTTAACGGCAACGATGAGAACGCATGGTTAATTTAGTATGTATCTTCTCTAACATCACATTTCTTCCCATTTTTGGGATCACACCACTTCTTTATAGTCTTGAATGTCGGAGGATCCTTATTCTACACACAACGAAACTTTCGTTGCACTTGAATAACTGATTTTTTTCTGCATACCACCACACAACCTGTGCACGGAATCTCTATTTTCAAACAATCGATTGTTACAGCGCCACTACGGCGATTGCGTGCACTAAAATGTTACCATATAAACTTTTTGAGTTTCTGCTTCTGCTTCTTCCGGAATCACAGCTGTACAATCTGAAATGAAAAAATTATAGACTTTCAAAATGTTGGATTCTCATTGTGGACACGCTGTATATATATTTTTGAAAGTTTGGTCAGCAACCAATTTTACAAGCAATATTTTTCCCATGACCTGAGAACACGCACGCAGCAGAACCCTTTCATTCATCTTGCACGTGAGTAGCAGGGATATTTAATGGAAGAATGATCATTACAGTAGCGTACGCAGGATTTTATCAAGGGGGGGGGTTATTTCTAAAACTTTCTCCAAATTCACATTACCATTGTTTTATTATACTTTAATTAAATAATAATAATCACAATTAATTAATAATACTTATAATTAATTAATTAGCTGAATTACTACTAATAATACTACTAATATCACTACTATTATTAAGTACTAGAGATCTACATAAATATAGTATTTACGAAAGCAATAGAACAATATCACTTTCTAGTCATTCGATTTTTATCAAATTCTGGCAGCATTTTTTTGTTTCTTTGTTACGAAATAATTGTCTGGTCGACGAGGTGAGACATTTTAAGTGTGAAGAAAATCCATAAAAACAAGAAAATATATTAAAATAATCAAAGTATGGAACTCATCCAAGGAGCTGCGGTAGTCTGGTCGGTAGAACGTCTGACAGCCACGCGTGAGATCCGGGTTCGATTCCCGGAATTGGTTGGAATTTTTCCGGCTTCTTCCCAGCATAAATGTCCCCGATAATTCACATCTGGATTGTCTCTCTGTTCTTGCCAACAAAACATTTTACAATAGTTAAGCTTATTGTCGTTTGAATAAATGTCTAGTCAACAAGGTGACACATTTTAAAAGAGAGACATTCAAACATGCTGCGGTAAACAATGGGAAGGCGGACTGGTGACTGTTCTTGTCCGCCTAGCCTTTGTCTATACATTAGCCGCTTACAACGAACCAAGAACTTTCTTTAGTTAATTCTCATTGTTCACACAAAAAAATACATGTTCATTGAACACTGGCGTACGTAGAGGGCAGGCTGAAGGGGTTACAGCTCCTACCAAAATTTTGAGAAAATCAAAATTTTCAAATAAAAATCCGTTAAGAACTTTAAAAAATCAAAATGTGTAAATGCGAAACCTCTTTTAAAGTGAGTCCCGATTACCATTTTTGACTTTGAATATAATTTTAATAGACTGAAAAGCTCAAAAAAATACGAAATATTTTATTATGCATCCTGCCCTCCAAAACGAAGCCACGTGCTATCCACATTTACAATTCCAGCCCATCCCGAAAAAAAAAAATCCAGCGTACGCCAGTGTATTGAACATTGTTGCAACTGAGATACAAAACAAGCTTTCTCTCTTTTAAATCATAGTTGCCCTCATATTTTATTTTCAAGAATACATGTTAATTTTCAAGGCTTTCTCTCTGAAAGAAGCATGTGTTTGGAATACTGTGCTTTTTTCTTCGTGTTGCATGGAAATAATAATTCAAATTATTATTATTTTATTATTATTATTAGTAGTAGTAGTAGTAATAGTAATAGTATTGTCCTAGATCTTTGACTGTGGTAAGTTGGCCATTTAATTATTTTTTTCCACAGCATTTTTCATAACATTTCACAAGCTCAAGGGGGGGGTTTAAACCCCGTAAACCCCCCCTTCCGTACGCCACTGGATCATTACAAAGCATAGCTTTCCTTTCCACTATCGCTCCTTCTTCCATTATTTAAATCTGTACAGATTTGTAAAACTGCTGCACATGTCCTCTCACCGTGGGCTCCCCGCAGTAAACTGGACGCTCGAAGCAGACGACAAACGAGTTCTCTCTAAGTCGTGACGTATTAACATGGCGGGGCGTGTTTTCAGCGCAACGCTAGCCTCGCAACTTTGGAAGTCTCGTTTTTGCCTTAAACTGGACGCAGAGAAACGCAAGAACTTGCAGGGGTCATTTTTCCAGGGTGTAGATTTTTAAATTGTAAAACAAATTTAGTGGAAATGTCCATTTTAACTATGCTTACCTAAAGCCCCCTGCACACGGGGACAGTAGTGGCGGTCAGTAGTACTAGCCAGTAATGGCCGCTACTAATTATCCCTCTACTGTCCCCGTGTGCAGGGGTACTTCCTCTTCAACGTCCAGTAGGCTACTGGCGGCCACCAAACTCAAACATGTTTGAGTTTAGTGGACGCCAGAGGGCCAGTAACACAGTCACGTGACCTAGTGGCAGCCATTATTGGACGTGTCTCTAAAGGTACTGGCCGCCAGTAGAGCGCTAGACTCTGTTGAGGAAAGAACTACTTTTGTGATTACTTTCGTATTTACTTTCGTTGCGAAATTTAACACCGGAAATGTGTTCAAAATCTGAAGAAGCGAAGACAAAACCAACTGCTAGTGTAAAATGGAGTGCGGACAATATCGGTACATTTTTAGAAACTTACATAAACTATGAACTACTACGGAACGTTCGTCATTCTGATTATGCCAACAAGGCAAAGAGGGAGAGTTCAATGATAAAGTTAAAGGGTGAATCAATAGGACTAGGGGTTCGCAGATCCCGACTTGAGTTTTTTGAGAGCCCGTATAAAGGCTATAAAGGCCACGTACAGAGGTGAACTCCTGAAAGTGAGTGAATCAAAAGCAAGTGGAGCGGGCACTGACGACGTCTACGTACCGAAACTACCATGGTGCGCTGCAGCCGACAGTTTCTTGAGAGATGTAGTCATCACGAGGAAGTCAACATCGAATTTGGTAAGTTTGATTTTTTAATCCTTACTTAAGAGGATGTTAGGTCAAAACTGTGTGCCAAGGTAAATAGGTATTCAATTAATTGTCACCTGTCTAGAGGTTAGGTCATATAATTTCTTAGTTGCCGAAATAGAAACAGAATCAACAAACATATTTGTAAACATACGTAAGGAGAAGAAGGATAATAACAACTATTTAAAAAAAAAAAACAATCAGCTGAATATGTAATTTAATAAGATACTAGATTATTTCAAAAGATTACGGACCCATTGTGTTTTAAAACATTTTGCAATCTTGTTAGTGTTATCAACTATTAACATTTTAAACTAATTTTGTCATATACTGACCAATAACACTAATAAGATATTAAGAACATTTGATTTTTACAGAGTTCGTCAATAACAATGTAGGGCCTAAGTACGTTTGCTGTGCCACTGATTACATGCCAATAGCCTTCATCTGCCAAGACACTCGTCCTTCTCCGCTGAAGTACTCAGCCAGTTTCTTCCTTGTTTCCGAAGCTCTTTTCGAATATGTGTTTGTCGAGCGAGCTCCTCTCAATGACGGTAGTTCTGTCCCAGTGGAACGCCACTGGCCTGGGTGAAAAACTCCTGCGTCAATGTCTTCATGGTCAACCCATCCTCTTTCAAAGTACGTTGCTGGTGACGTTGTTCGCAACCAGTTGTGGAGAGTACATGTACATTGTACAATCAGATCTACAGTTTCTAAATCAACTTCGATTTCTTTTCCAAAGATTCTAAATCTTGCTGCCATTATACCAAACGCGTTTTCCACCACTCTGCGTGCACGCGATAAACGATAGTTGAATATACGTTCCAATAATGTCAAATTTCTTTTCGAAAAGGGCTTCATTAAGTTCGGTGACAAAGGGAACGCGTCATCCCCCAAAATAAAGTAGTGATTAGGAAAATTTAGCTTACTATTGTCTATAGCTGATTTAAGCGAAGACAACCGGAATACACTTGCGTCATTGGCTCTTCCATTGGTTCCCACATCTATGTATATAAATTTACAATCAGCATCTACCAATGCCAAAAGTATAACGCTGTAACCTCCTTTGTAGTTGTAAAACTCAGAGCAACTCCCAGGCGGACGTTTTATGGCCACATGCTTTCCGTCAATAGCACCACAACATAAAGGAAAATGCCATTTTGTTTCAAAATTTTGTTGTATTTCCACCCATTCCTCCGATGTTTGCGGAACTTAAAAAAGAAATATTAGTTACAAACTAAAATTTGCAAGTGCGTACAAACACATTAGTAGTAGTATTGATCCGCGCCAACGTCGGTCGCTACTTAATATTCGCAATTCATTTGCACGGGTGTTAATTAATTTGCACGTACTTAGAACTAATTTGCACGTACTTAGAATTAATTTCCATGTACTTAGAGTACTTTACATTTATGTATTTGCATGTTTATAACTTTTTATGAATATATAATTATTTATTTTATGAAAAATATGTATATAAAAGGTAATTAGAGGTACTAAACGGTATACATATAGTTTTATATTCATTACTGCAAAGTATGTAATGTATGAATCGATAATATTAATGTTTATAGTATTGAAAATAAGTTTTCTATGGTTTATGAACCGCTATGAACGGTGGTAATGGTACGAAAGAAGACGGTCCCGGTACTCGAACCCGCGATATGTAATATTATTAATTAGTACTATGTAATAATGTATGTTATTATTGTATTAAAGACGATGATCTCAGACGCTAGACAGAATACTGTCTCCGAATCTCGACTCCGCTCTGATGCCAGACAGAGAGAATGAATTAATATTCCGCGCAGGTAGACGAGAAAGGAATTTGGGGAGTGTGCGTTCAAGGTCAAATGACGTCAGAACGCCACAACAAAGAACGAACCTGATTCACCAATCAGAGAACGCGTCGGTAGATTTTCAGAACCGTTTTTTTTTTCAAGGTTAACTAGTACGCAAGAACAGGGGAAAGGTATGCAATACTGTAGGGCAAGGGAGGGATTCAACCAGACAACAAAGGATGTCTGGAAATGCGCAGCAAGGGTCAAATCTCTGAAGCTATGCGTCGCTTGTAGAACTGGTTTCCGCCGCCAATTAATATTCCGCTCAGGGTTGCCCCAAGGCACAGGACGCTTTAGCGCAGGTTTTTTTTATCTGTACTATGAAGAAGGGAGAGCTATCAGGGACGGGGCCTACAGTTTTCACCATTTGCTTTTATCACGGGGTAACGAACCTAGGACCCTTTGATTATTGATTTAGGTAGTAAATGTATATTACTGTGTGCTATTTAACTTAATTTTGAGTTTATTTTTTACCAAACTTTGACTTTATGTCAAACATTTTCACAGCTTATCTTTATTTTTACCAAAATAACACTATTTGTACTATTCAGGCAACATTTTTTATTAATTTTGGATTCACAAAGACATTTTTTTTCAACTTTTAACTTATTATATTACAATTTTATGTTAATTTTTTATCAAAATAACACTATTTATACTATTCAGGCAACATTTTTTATTAAATTTTGGATTCACAAAGACATTTTTTTCAACTTTTAACTTATTATTTTACAACTTTATGTTAATTTTTTACCAAAATAACACTATTTATACTATTCAGGCAACATTTTTTCATTAATTTTGGATTCACAAAGACATTTTTTTCAACTTTTAACTTATTATTTTACAACTTTATGTTAATTTTTTACCAAAATAACACTATTTATACTATTCAGGCAACATTTTTCATTAATTTTGGATTCACAGAGACATTTTCTCAACTTTTAACTTATTATTTTACAACTTTATGTTAATTTTTTACCAAAATAACACTATTTATACTATTCAGGCAACATTTTTTCATTAATTTTGGATTCACAAAGACATTTTTTTCAACTTTTAACTTATTATTTTACAATTTTTATGTTAATTTTTACCAAAATAACACTATTTATACTATTCAGGCAACATTTTTTCATTAATTTTGGGTTCACAAAGACATTTTTTCAACTTTTAACTTATTATTTTACAATTTTTGTTAATTTTTACCAAAATAACACTATTTATACTATTCAGGCAACATTTTTTCATTAAATTTTGGATTCACAAAGACATTTTTTTCAACTTTTAACTTATTATTTTACAATTTTATGTTAATTTTTTTATCAAAATAACACTATTTATACTATTCAGGCAACATTTTTTCATTAATTTTGGATTCACAAAGACATTTTTTTCAACTTTTAACTTATTATTTTACAACTTTATGTTAATTTTTTACCAAAATAACACTATTTATACTATTCAGGCAACATTTTTCATTAATTTTGGATTCACAGAGACATTTTCTCAACTTTTAACTTATTATTTTACAACTTTATGTTAATTTTTTACCAAAATAACACTATTTATACTATTCAGGCAACATTTTTTCATTAATTTTGGATTCACAAAGACATTTTTTTCAACTTTTAACTTATTATTTTACAATTTTTATGTTAATTTTTACCAAAATAACACTATTTATACTATTCAGGCAACATTTTTTCATTAATTTTGGATTCACAAAGACATTTTTTCAACTTTTAACTTATTATTTTACAATTTTTGTTAATTTTTACCAAAATAACACTATTTATACTATTCAGGCAACATTTTTTCATTAAATTTTGGATTCACAAAGACATTTTTTTCAACTTTTAACTTATTATTTTACAATTTTATGTTAATTTTTTTATCAAAATAACACTATTTATACTATTCAGGCAACATTTTTTATTAAATTTTGGACTCACAAAGACATTTTTTTCAACTTTTAACTTATTATTTTACAATTTTATGTTAATTTTTTACCAAAATAACACTATTTATACTATTCAGGAAAGACTTTTAGTTATATCTTCGGCACACAAAGTGTGTTTTTTCAACTTCTATCTGTTTATTTCACAAGTCCAGGCTTATTATTACCAAAATAACACAATTCAATCTGTTCAGGAAAGACTTGTAGTTACTTTTTCGACACACAAAGTGTGTGTTCTCAACTTCTATTTGTTTATTTCACAAGTTTAGGCTTATTATTACTCAAATAACACAATTTCATCTATTCAGGATATTTTGTATTTACAAAGAGATTTTTTCAACTTTTAATTTATTATTTACAAGTTTATGCCTATTTTTTTTACTCAAATAACACAATTCTATCTGTTTACGAAAGATTTTTAGTTATATTTTCGACACACAAAGTGTGAGTTTTCAATTTTTATCTGTTTATTTCACAAGTTTAGCCTAATATTTACTCAAACAACACGATTTGAACGTGTTTTTTTTATTACATTTTGGACACACACACACACACACACACACACACACACACACACAGATATATTTTCCAAGTTTACAGGATTATTCTCTAAGTTTACTCAAATAACACATTTTAAATGTGTTTTGAATTAAACTTTGTACACACGAAGTGTGTTTCGTCAATTCAAGAAAGTTTTCAATTATATTTTGGATGCAAAAGTATGTTTTGTCAAGTTCTACCCTTTTATTTTACAAGTTTAGGCTTATTATTGTTCAAATAACCAATTTCATCTATTCAGACAACATTTTGTTTGTTATATTTTACTCACAAAGGCATTTTATCAATTTTAAATTTATTATTTCTCAAGTTTATGTAATTTTTTATTCTAATAACACAATTTTAACTATTCAGGCAACATTTTTGTTGCAATTTGGACTTACAAAGAGATTTTTTAAATCTTTGTATTAAATTTTCTATTTATTGCGTTTTGTATTTCACATTCGATATTACAAAGTTCTAAGGTGTGTATAATATTTCAAACTATTTTCAGGGTGTATTTGTTAATGCATTTGGATAATAACTATTAGGTTTATGGATGAACTAATGTTAAGAATATTTCAACCAATCAGAAAATGTGTCGTTTTTTTTCCACCAATCAGAAAACGCGTCGGTTTTATTTCATCCAATTAGAAAACGCGTTGATTTTATTTCAACCAATCAGAGAAGGCGTCAGTTTTGCTTATGAGGTATAAAAACTGCGTAAAAGCAAGCAGAAGCTATTTTGAGAAGTATTTGTGAAGCATTGTGTCAGAGAAGACATCAAGTTGTGATTATTGGCCGTGAGTTTCAGACAAAGAACTCAAGAGAAGCTATAATTAAGGTAAATGATTTTTATTATGTAGCGTGTTTTTAAATAATATGTAAATGCTAATATTGAAACGAAGAAAACGTCAATACAAACCAAAAAGAATATGCGTAATGTGAACAAGTACTACAACTATATTTCTATTTTTCAGATGCTTCTAATTTTGTATGTGTGACTGAAAGGGACCATTAGTGAAAGATGGCGTCTTCAACCTCCACAAACAAGGCTAACCACACTACGGTGAGTACCTCGCAAGAGATTTTACCATTGGAATGTATATTTCTCCACTAGTTTTTTGAAATAATATATAAATCCAGAAAACAAAGAAACGAAAAAGTAAATACAGAAATGAATATGCGTAATATAAACAAGTACTACAACTTTGTTTCTATTTTTCAGGTGTTCTTATTTGTGTACCTGTGAGTGGAAGGATCTATTACTGGAAATAACGTCAACGAAGTAACCGACAAGGGCATGAGTAACATGATTTCAGATGTTATCCATAAGGATTCTGTGTTGGAGATTTTGAAGAGGTATACACCTAGCAAGTATATTATATGCAGGGGTTGTTATCTAAATGTAGGCAACCATTTTTATGAGTGCGAGTGCGTATGCTGTAAAGATGAATTTCTGATTTCCGAATGTTTTTCTATTTGCCAAGGGGAAAGCCGTTTGTATGAATGCCAGCATTGTGTTGAGTGGATGTGCGAGAGAATCCAGTGTTATTTGCAGGATCAGGACAACACAAAACATATTTTTGATTTTTATATTACTAACCATGAGGATGTTGCGGATGCTTTGACGGCACACGAGGTACAGACAGAATACAAAGCTTTTTATAGTGTGTTATGTGAAATTTCAAACAATATCGAACTAGTGAAAACTCTTATAGATTCTATACGCTCAGCAGAGCTTACTTATGGTAGCACAAGATTTTTGTGAGAGTTGAATAAAGAGAGACTGACTAATAACAGCGAAAATGGTGCAATACATTATTGATGTACAAGGATTTATTTATAACAGAAAATTTATATTGCGTGAGATTTGTGTGAGTTCTACAAATTTGGACACTGTGTATTATGCGCTTGTGAGTGTTCCCGATTATTTCAAAGAGAACAAAGAATCGCGCTGGGTTAAAGACAATCTCCATGCATTAATGTATGATATTCCTTGTGGATGTGAAATATACTATGTCCGGAGGGCAGTTAGGAACTTGAACTGTCAAGGTGGTACATTTTTCTGCAAAGGAAAATCCCAAATTATCAAAGATTTGTTTAATATTGATAACATTGTTGATTTACAAACTGTAAACTGTCCATCCCTTAAGAATTTGTATATGTTTCAAGGAGGATTGTGCAAGTATCATTCTGATACTTCTCCCCCAGCTGAACAAGGTTGCGCATTCAGAAATGTTCAAAGACTTGTATGTTGGTACAATAATAAAAATATTAAGGTGTAATGTATTTTAGTGCAAATAATAAAGATTTGAGAAAAAGAAATGTTTTCTATGTTGTTATTTAGTTTTAAAGCCTGCATTCAAGGTATTTTCAAGTATTACCGTTTTTTTTTAAATTTTTTTTGAGTGATTGACTTAATACCAGGAGTTATGCGAGCCGTATTTTAACTACAATCACTATATGTCTATGAGGACTAAAATCCACTGATTGAACCTTAAAGCTTAGGCTTACTATGTATATTGATTACTCACAGGACAACACGAATTTTACAGAGGATTGTAGGAGGCATAGGCCCACACGCCAGAGCCTTATTAGCCTGCAAGAACAACTTATATGTTGAATTGTGACTGTTTAGAAATAATATTTATAAAGTTTAAATCATTTTCATTAGATTACATATATATTTTGGATTCAAATAAAACACTCAAGTTAAGTTTTTTAAGTTTATTTTTATTTAATATACAAATATAGAATATATCAAATTTACATATATGAAAAATACTCTACCAAAGAGCAAAAGTCACATAGGGATTACGATTTAGCCGATGCTGAAATTCTTCCATGAGGGATTTGTAGTAAGAGAGAAATTTTTGCCATTGGTTAAAGTTGAGGGTGACTCCACCAGAGATGTTGGTGATTTCCATTTTTATGTTTTCTCCACTGCCCTCGAAGGTGAAGTAAAGTTCTTCTATAATGTTTATAGATCTGAACCTGTCTTCTTGTGTGGGGAATCTGTTTTTGTAAGTGTCGAAGATCGCATCTGATTTGTACACGCATGATGGGTACTCTTCTCTATTTAGGACAATGTAATTTTTTCATGTTTCAAAATCAATTCAGTGTTTGTGAAAGTACCTCGAATAATGATATCCATGTTGGCAACGATGATGAATCTGGTTTCTGGTTTTATGCTGTTCATTTGGTGGGTACCTCGGATAGACTGCATTTTGGTTTGCTATCAATAAAAAGTTTTAAAAATATGCAACTAGTGCTACAAAAGGAACTGAAATTATCGACAATTTCTGGATTATAACTAAAATTCAGTTTGCCTTTTACATATCCAATATTTACAGACCAACACTAACTAGACTTCGATTTATATAAATGTAGCGGGAACTATATTTCTGAGAATCAAACTATATTAGGATTATATGTTAAACTTATACAAAACCAGATTATTCTATGTAAGTATATTTATATTGACTGGATTATTTAACAGATCAAACAGAAAGAAGGCAAAATTCACTAAACGTAGGTGATTGCATGAAAATAACTAGGTCAAGGAGTGACCAACAGTGAGCTGAGGTTATATATAGAGGGTCGCTCTTCATAATTCTTAC
>NW_028143699.1:0-54800 GCF_977018435.1 Lepisma saccharinum
ACTAAACTGGGTGTCAGGGTAGGAACAGAGCACTTCGATGTTTCTCGGAAATTTTAAGGAGTGGCCTTCTCCCCCGTTCGTAAGTCATCAGCATGAGGGTCGGGTGTCATTGGGACAGCCGCGTTGGTTGCAAGCAGTATATCCAGCTCAAGTAGTTTGTATCCAAATTAAAGAGCGACACTTTTGTAGTATTCGCACCAAATAACCACTGATTGATTGATTGGCTTTATTTTGAATTCGCTTTTTATGCAATTTTTGGCTAATTTGCGAAGATGGGATGAGTGATGATATGATGAAATTGATGAATGGACACTCACAAACATCCATACCCATGCCGGGATTTGGACCCGGTCCCTGGTGTCGCAACGCGATGTGTTAACCACTCCGCCACGGGAACCGGCACCAAATAACCAAATAAAAATAGGAACGTACCACTATAGAACTCTCAACATGTTAATAGTAATTATCTTCATAAATTTTTCGATATGATTTCTTAGGTTCAGAGTCATTTTATCCGATTTCGTGAAGACCAACCATAAAAAAAAAAAATTCTGAACATATGTAAATACAGTTTTTTATAACTTTTTTGTTATTGTTGCCATTTTTGGCTCCTACGTTTGTATACATCGTCCCTGAAATACGCCACTGGAAAGGCGTGTGGGGTTGCACATATTTTCGAGCATCTAAAGAATAATTATGTTCTTATGGCATGGAGTCGTTGTTATTTAAAGTCAGTGGCGTGTCCAAGGAAGGTAGGGTTGGTGGGGGTTATAACTCCCTCCCCCATTAGTCCAGTATTCCTAAAAGGAACGTCGGAAGCGGGAAAAGTCGTCAAAATGAGGGCTGAATACTAAACAAAGTATATCCCCCCCCCAACACACACACACACACTGTTTAAATTATCATTAATTTTATTCATTTAAAATAGGTAGAAAATATTATTATATTATAATAGAATTATTGAAAAACTAGTGCCGTACTAAACTTATAAACTTAACAAAAGTACACTGATTACTTTCCTTAATTTAGCGAGGCATACGCGTATTATCTTCGTTGCAGAGCAGTTTCAGCTTTTGGAGTATTCTAATGTTTTACACAGTGCAGTCGAAGAAACTTGAGAATAGTGATGTTTATCATGGAGCGTCACACTCCGAATAAACATCTGTGGATGTTTTACAGTGAATATATTGGATATACTGCAAGTTTCTTCGTATTTACGATGGTTATTGTCCTCCGCATAATGTGTCATTGCTATGTGTTGACGAGTCTTTGAGGATGGCGACAAAACTCCGTTCCAGAGGTGGCAATACTTGCAGGAAGGAACGAACTTTCCGCAGAGCTCTACAGAGTTGCCAATTGTCTAAGTAGCTTCGCCCATCGGTAGTCAGAGTGCGTTTTTGTGTAAAAATATTGGCTATTAATAAGTGCGGCTTGTTATAGCTAATTCTTGTGTAATTTTTCTGCAGAATTGTTTGGTGAAGGTGATATGCAATAAGAGGAACCGGCACATTTTTATTATTTGAGTGCGCGCGTTTGTTTGTTTGTTTATGTTTGTGTTTGTGTACTGTGGCCTGGACTGAAATTTGTGTTCTCGTGTAATATAATATAGGCAATGGAGCCAACATCACCTGAGTGCTATAAACAGGGGACGAGGAAACGTGTGTTAAAGGGCGGGGAAAGAAACATAATCTTAAATGTATATTCTTATTTTCGCTCACAAATAACAAACAATTCACCTACTTCCGTAAGAACTGCAGTAAAAATGACAGCTGATGCAACTGGTGTTAGCCCGTCCACAGTGTTTCAAATAAAAAAGGAATTTGTCGATAAGGAAGGCAAGTTAGACACCCCTAACAAGAAAAGACCAAGAGACCAGCGTAAAACACGGCTGGACAATTACGACAGTTTTGCTCGCGGAGCAATAAGAAGACATGTGCACGCTTTTTTCAAAGAAAATAAACTGCCAACACTGAATAAAATTCTCCATGTCCTAAAAAAAGACGACCAACTTCCGTCGATATCGAGAAGTACACTGTATCGTCTCTTAAAAGACGTTGGCTTCAAATTTGTTAAGCACAAAAGGGAGTCAATGCTAATTGACAGGGAAGATATTATAGCGTGGAGGCACAGATATCTTCGTGCAATTAGGCGCTTCAGAAACGAAGGCCGAAAGATCATATACACCGATGAAACTTGGGCATACCAAATCCAAGAGGTGGGTGGACTCCAAAGTTACGTCTGCGGCCCAAGTATGGCGTGAAGGTCTCTCGGTAGGAGCAAAAGCGCCCACGGGGAAGGGCGAGAGGCTGATATTGGTCCATGCTGGATCCGAAGTTGGTTTTGTTCCGGGGGCAAAGTTGATTTTCCGGGGGAAAAGGGGGAACAAAAACAGCGATTATCATTCCGAAATGGATTCGCATGTGTTCGAACGTTATTTCACGGAAAGGCTGTTACCTAATATCCCCCCCAATTCTGTAATAGTGATGGATAATGCACCGTATCATAGTGTCAGGGCGGAGAAAATTCCCACAAAGAGCAGCACCAAAAAAGACATTCAAAATTGGTTTACTGAGAAAGGGATTTCGTGGGAAGCACACATGAACAAATTTGAATTGTGCGAAATTTTAGACAACGAGAAAATTATATACATGAACAATTATAAATTGGACTTATTAGCTAAAGCTGCTGGTCACGAAGTTCTTCGCTTGCCCCCATACCACTGCGAGCTCAATCCCATAGAATACAGTAGAATGACAGCACTATGTTCCTACGCGTCAGCAAAAATTTGATGCGGCTGGTGTTATGTTACATCCGGTGTAGCGGGGTACGAGCGATTTTATTGTTGAGTCAGCAGAACGTGTCTGATCACCTTGAAGACATCGGAAGCGGTGGGGGGAGGGGGTCAATGGATTTGTCACGTTGTTTCTTGATGTATGCTAACCTAACACGTGCGTATGTTTGTGTGTGTGTGTGTGTCTTTGGAGGAAATGCGCGCGCAACCATTGCGTATGATGCAAACACATGAAGAAATGATTTAAAGATGGCGCCGAAGGTGTTGTACCCCTAAAGTTTAGCGGCTAAGGTTATTGCTCTGTAAAACAAGAGGCGTCGAGGGTTCGATTCCTGGTAGAGTCAATATTGATTGATTGATAGATTGAGTTAGTTTTTTAAGTCCGTTTTATGCACGGCAAAACTAATCAGGATTGGAGCTACAGTTGAAAAGTGGTGATTCGGACCACTATGTGCCTCCACCGAGTATCGAACCTGGGACCCCTTGATTACAAGGCGACGATGTCAATATTGAATAGTCTCGATTAGCCTGTGTGTAAATAAAGGCAACAAAATGGTTGAGTTCGAAAATCGAGTTGGGTTAGTGGTTAATGTTGTCACCTGGCAATGAAGAGGTCGCGGGTTCGATTTTTAGGTAGTTAAATTAGGCCAATTGTTTAGTCCCGCCATTATAGGTCGCGATTAGTCCATCTGTGCATAAATAGTGATTGAATAAAATCAATATGGCGGCCTTGGGGTAGTGGTTATTGTTGTCGCCTGGTAATGACGAGGTCGCGGGTTCGATTTTCTAGGTAGTTAAATGAGGCCAATTGTTTTGTCCCGCCATTATAGGTCCCGATTAGTCCATCTGTGCATAAATAGTATTTGAATAAAATCAAAATGGCGGCCGCGTTTTGTGTTTAGCGGCGGCGGCGCGGCGCGGCGCGGTGCGGGGGGTGTTTTTTATTCCGCGAGATGTTTTAACCAAGTGGTTGAGGGTTCGATTCCCAATGTTGGTGAAAATTGGATATTCAATTGTATTTGTTTAAAAGTTCCGATTAGCTTTTTTTTTGTGCACAAAGAGAAAATGAACTAATTGGAAATAGGATGTTTATGCTGTAATGAAAAGGTCCCCGGGTTCGATTCACAATGTCAAATTGGCTGATAATGATGTTGTTTTTAAAATAAAATAAAAAAGAAGTGTGTTGAGTCCCTATTAGTATTTATGCAGGAACAGATATTAAAAAATCAAAACAAAATGGCTGTGACTGGTGTTTAGTATTCGAAAGGTTCCAGGTTCGAGTTTCTAGTTATAATTTTTTTTTAGTTTACAGAATTAGTCCCCATTTATTGCGTTTTGGCGAACACGTCCTCCCCCTTTGTGGCATTTGGACATGTTGGAGATATACATAGAAAGTGTTGTCAAAGTGGCTAATAATGATTTTCTGTTTAAATAAAAAAGAAGTGTGTTATCAGTCCCGATTAGCACGAACAGATATTCAAAAAGCAAAACAAAATAGCTGATATTGTTGTTTAGTATTCAAAAGGTTTTGGGTTCCAATGCTGGCAAATTTGCAGAATAACATTGATTTGTTTAAAAAGTGAGTTACTATTCCCGATTATTTTTGATACACAAATAGAAAATGGGGTGATTTTGGAGTTTTGCAACCAAGGGGGTTAATGTTGGCGTTTTTTAACGCAGTCCCGATTAACCGTAATGCATAAAGCTGTTTCAACGAATATCGAATCTGGAACCTTTTGATTACAATGCAAAGACTTTACCACTAATGTATGCTATGTTTTAAAACCAAAAATAAATAATAGTATCGAATTTTTTAAAAAAAATGCGTTACCAGTCTCGATTAGCCATTATGCACAAACAGATGTGTTTTGAAACCAAAGGGGGGTCGAGGGTTCGATTACAACTGGGTATGTGTGTTGAGAAAACTAAAGGTCAACAGGCATGGAAAGTTTTTATTCGCCATCTCAAAATAAGTTTTTGGGCTTGGTACAGGTAGCTTTTTGTAGAAAGCCCCACAACGACATCAACGTGGCTACCATCTGTGGGGGCCTCTTTTTTTTTAAGTTGGAGAGGGGCACAAAGCCGTTTGTACCATACAACGTTGCACCGAAGAACCAACTTGTCAACTAGTCACTCACTCCATCATTAAAGTGCACAACATAATATCAGATTTGCACTGATAATAAGCAAAAAATTATAGCGGCTGCATAATTATATTTCAATGACAGCAAATGGTTTCAAATGAATGGTTTTCACTTTTATTTTTTTACTAAGTAACAGATTTGGTAATCAAAAGCTTTAACATTTGCATATAATATGAGATTTGTTTTGGTATCCAGTTTGTATGTTGACCAAATCACAGATATACTATTACTAAGGATAGCATTAACTTAATCTAATAAAAATATATTCCACTGCATTACAAAATTAACTCATTCTGTTTTCTGTTGTTTGAATCCATATGGTAAAGTCTCGAAATTTGATGCACATCTTTTTCTTTTGGTATATACCACCTGAAAAACCCTTATTTCCGGCTTACTAACAACGGAATGTGTTTTTGTGCGTACAATTTTGTTCGAGTTGAGTAGAGTTAAAGAGGAGGTGTTGTTGAGAATAGCATTGGTGAGTGATTCGAAATTGATTGTGCTGCTGTTTTTATGGTTTAGACATATGCCTTTCACCTTGCAAACAGTAGTAACATTAGTATTGTCTGGATTTACTACCTCAAATGCATAACTTTTCGGCCCACTGGATGAAAATGCTCTGATATAAGCATTTTTCCCATAGAGTTCTAGTTCATTTGTTAACTCCCCTAGGTAGTCTCCAACAGGCAGATCAACATCACCTGGCCTTTGAATATAAATAACACTATCGGTATCATAGTACAATACATTTTTGCCTAATGTATCCAAATATTCATAAAGCTCTAATCGTGCATGTGTTGTAGTGTATGCTGCAATAACTACATTTACAGTCGATAATGGAAGTGCAGATTCTTCGAGATATTGCCGGTGAACAATCAACATATCTTCATTTATAGGTATAACTTGATGTACTTCAACATTGGGATTTTCTAGTTTATCGAAAAAATCCTTAGGATTGTTGATAATACTAACTTGACCAGGGTTTTCTCTCTGTCCAAATTTACCCCAAAATGAATTCAGCATAAGTTTTGCTAAGCTTCGTAATCGAGGATTAGCACATATTCTGTTTTCATCCAACAACACACCCTCCTTTTCAAAATAGTCAGCTATGTATTTTTTTTTGGATTCTTCATCAATACACCACAATGGCCAGCCGCTTGCTTCAACTTTTGCTTTGAGAAATGTATTGATGTACTCTGCAAAAACACCACCTGATTTTTTTGCAGGATCATATTGTTCAACATTATATTCCCATACCTCATGTAATTCTAAAATTTTGTATTTCTTTTGAACTGCCTTCTGAACTTCATCCACAACCCAGGTTCCAGTTATAGCTCTTTCCCTAGCAGTATGGTTACATTCCGCCTGGTTTATTTCATCGGCACAAGTTCTACATAGAGGGAAAGTTAATTTTGAATTGGTTCGATATGGTAACACAGGATGGTACAGATCTCTCGGTGGAAGTATTGTTGCTTTGACAAGTCCTTCAAAAGAATAAATATCGGGGCATTCTTCCCCCACATAAATTTTCACCGGATGGCCAACTGGAAACTTTTTAACTTTGCAACAATAAGGGTACAGGCTACATACATCCTTATATTGAATTGTTTCATTTTCTTTCACAGTGTAATGTAGTTTGGTAGCATTAGTTCTACCACCATAAAACGCCTCCCGGGGGATTATGGGGGCTTTAATTGATAACGGATGTTTTTCAACATAATGTTTCATGGTTTTGTTATTTCTCAACTGCTGGTGAAATTCGCACCCCCACATCTCATGGACAATGTAGTTAAGTGCTTTTAATCTGGTAATTTTTTTCTGTTCTTTCATACCGAAAAGACAAAGTATCATATGGGTCATCATGAAGAGGTTCTGTACGTGAAGTAGGGAAACATTTGACACAACCATGTGTTCTGCATCCTTGATATTCAAATACATGCTCTTGCCCCTTTTGATCTTTAAAATATCCATCTACTTTCAAATTTCCTCCAACTTTTACTTCTGGTCCTCTGGCTGCATGTTGGATTTCGATTTTATGTTTCTTTTCCTCCCATACCAACCATTGAATAGCCTCTATAGACTGAATATCACACCATCTGTATCCGTTTTTAGGAATAATTCCTATATGTTCTGCTTTCAAAAATCTTTTACGGAATACTTTATTACAAGCTGAAGCGATGGTGATGGCTTCCAATAATGGGTTCACTGTTGTTTCTTTTTCAAAAGTGGTCATGAATTTCAAACAGGCAGCACGTAGTACATTAACATCTTCTACACAGTATTTTCTCAACTCCTTCTGCATATCGAAAACTACCCCTGTTTTCTGTTGTTCACTATGCCATTCCAAAAAACTGGTTCTCTGATT
Organism: Lepisma saccharinum; assembly: GCF_977018435.1. Lineage (NCBI taxonomy): Eukaryota > Metazoa > Arthropoda > Insecta > Zygentoma > Lepismatidae > Lepisma > Lepisma saccharinum. The sequence goes on from NW_028143699.1 coordinate 7,301, forward strand.
CTCCATCATAGAATCAACAGCGTAAAATTCAGTACCAGGGATACATCCGACATATTCTTTATTTTTCAAAGTATTAAAAAAATGAGGAAAATACCCTTTGGACATTGGGAGATCAAATGCTTTCGGTAATTTGTTGAGCGCCATTGGAATAAAGTTGAGAGAATCTATGAAATGGATATTGTGCATCTTCAAAGATAATATTTTGGCTCCATTCATGATCACAGACGGTGTCCATTTCATTTTTTCGATCATAGTTTGCAGTACAAAGTGCGAATCATACCCTCTACTATTGTGTGCAATACACACAATATTGTTAATTTTGGTGCGGTGAGCTGAAACAAATTGCAGAAAATTGTAAACAGGTTCTGTACTATCAAAAATGTGCTGTCTTTTTCCGCATACACTGCACCATTGAGACATATCTTTGTTCTCAATGCAATTATAGCATACATTTTGGCACACCAAAAGATTTGGAATATGCAGAAATTTGTTTTCAGTGCCTTCTAGTTTTGTGTCCTGCCTCGATTCAATATCGTAGAAAACAAGCATTGCTTTTTTTGATATAAGAGAAGATATTTGTTTGCTATAAATTTTTTGGATGTGACATAGATGTTCAGATGGTACCATATTTTTACAGCTGACACAGAATTTCTCTCCACATATATGAGGATTTCTGTTTGTACGGATAGCATACGCTTTCAGGCATTTTTCACAACATTTTACTGTCTGACAAAGAGAGTTTTTTCTATTGTAACATGTTTTATGATTATTGTAACATTTTTGACCATAGAAAAATCTGTTACAATCAGTGCACTTTATTTTGGTTTCTGAAACAGTACATTTGGGCTTTTCTTGACATTGTGAACAAACAGCTGTACAGGATCCTAGATGTCTAGAAACATGATCATATTTTTTATGGCAAGTTTCACTATAGAAATTAGCGGAGAATGCAGCTGTAAGAGATGTTATAACATTAAAATGGTTGTTTATGTACACCAAATTGAAAGTTTCGCGCCTAGGTAATAAAGGACCTTCATATATCACATCACTCCCGGAAAATCCATTATATACGGTGATCTTGAAATCAGATAAATAGTCCTGAAATTTTTGAATTTCGGTAGTTCCTCCACCACCATTCAAATTTTCCCCAGCTTCTCTGCACAGTTTATCCACTTCTTCTTCCATAACACATTTATGTTGTCTAACATATTGATAACGTTTTTTAGGTTCATTTTTGTAAACATTAATACCTCTTGCCACAACCAACGCATAAGCCAAACACCTGCTATCGGAATTTTTAATAGTTATAATTCCTTTTTTTAGTTTACAGAATTGTTCCCCATTCATTGCATTTTGGCGAACACGTCCTCCCCCTCGTGGCATTTGGACATGATGGAGATATACATAGAAATTGTTGTCAGAAAGAAATGTTGTATTGCTCTGCAATACTTTTTCCAATGCTGCCCACAATATCTCCATATTTACCGCCTGTGCTTCCCGAAAAGATAACCAAAAAGGGCGATCAGGGTGATCTTCATTTCTGATAGTAATACCAACTTGGTCATGCTCGGCCACATCACGTAGAACATATTGGACCAGTTCTTACAATCCCTCCTGAACCCATATCACCGGATTCTCATTGTGTGGTGCCCCCCGCAACCGAGCACGCACCATTCGTCCTTCCATATTGAATCTTTGGTAACGCCTTTTTGTCTCTTCTATAACTTCAACATGATGTAACACTGCATCATCGCCACCGCCTACCTGTCTGCACACTTCCGCTTCCTGAATACAATCTCTAAGCACCATTTGGTATAACGCTGGCGAAATATGATTTGTACATTGCTCCAATTCTAGTAGTACAATATACCGGGTTCTGCGCCCTCATTTGAGGCTCGAATCATCATTTGAGGCTCAGTGTTGCCAACTCCTCACTCGAAAAAAATCACCAAGGTTTTTGGTCTAACCTAACCTAAAGCAAGGAGCTGGCAACCTTGCGCAGTGTTGCCAACTGCCACTGATCCATTTTCTTGCAGTGTTGCCAACTCCTCACTCGAAAAAATCACCAAGGTTTTTGGTCTAACCTAACCTAAAGCAAGGAGCTCGCAACCTTGCTTGAGGCTTGCCTTACAGTGCATAAAGCAAGGTTGCCAACCTGCTGGTACTTTTACCATGGCTTTTTACAAAAGAGAGAGGAGAGAGAGGGGGAAGAGTTAAACAACCGACAGCCTACCTACAACCTTTTTTTGGTCTAACCTAACCTAAAGCAAGGAGCTGGCAACACTGCTTGAGGCTTGCCTTACAGTGCATAAAGCAAGGTTGCCAACCTACTGGTACTTTTGCCATAGCTTTTTACAAAAAGGAGAGAGAGAGAGGGAAGAGTTAAACAACCGACAGTCTACCTACAGCTTTTTTCTTCTTGGTCTAACCTAACCTAAAGCAAGGAGCTGGCAACCTTGCTTGAGGCTTGCCATACAGTGCATAAAGCAAGATTGCCAACCTACTGGTACTTTTGCCATAGCTTTTTACAAAAAAAAGAGAGAGGAGAGAGGGAAGAGTTAAACAACCGACAGCTGCCAACACCTCACTCGAAAAAATCACCAAGGTTTTTTTTCTTGGTCTAACCTAACCTAAAGCAAGGAGTTGGCAACCTTGCTTGAGACTTGCCTTACAGTGCATAAAGCAAGGTTGCCAACCTACTGGTACTTTTGCCATAGCCTTTTACAAAAAGGAGAGAGAGAGAGAGGGAAGAGTTAAACAACCGACAGCCTACCTACAGCCTTTTCTTCTTGGTCTAACCTAACCCAAAGCAAGGAGCTGGCAACCTTGCTTGAGGCTTGCCTTACAGTGCATAAAGCAAGGTTGCCAACCTACTGGTATTTTTGCCATAGCCTTTTACAAAAAAAAAGAGAGAGAGAGGGAAGAGTTAAACAACCGACAGCCTACCCACAGTTTTTTTTTTCTTGGTCTAACCTAACCTAAAGCAAGGAGCTGGCAACTTTGCTTGAGGCTTGCCTTACAGTGCATAAAGCAAGGTTGCCAACCTACTGGTACTTTTGCCATAGCCTTTTACAAAAAAGAGAGAGGAGAGAGAGAGAGGGAAGAGTTAAACAACCGACAGTCTACCTACAGCCTTTTTTGGTCTAACCTAACCTAAAGCAAGGAGCTGGCAACTTTGCTTGAGGCTTGCCTTACAGTGCATAAAGCAATGTTGCGAACCTACTGGTACTTTTGCCATGGCCTTTTACAAAAAGAGAGAGGAGAGAGAGAGAGGGAAGAGTTATTAAACCGACAGTCTACCTACAGCTTTTTTTGGTCTAACCTAACCTAAAGCAAGGAGCTGGCAACTTTGCTTGAGGCTTGCCTTACAGTGCATAAAGCAATTTTTGCCAACCTACACACACTGGGCAAGGAGAGCCGGCACTGCTGTAAAAGAGAGAGAGATGGGTGGATGGCAACACTGCACGGGTTTAACGTCAGAAAGTGGAGCTCGGTGGAGCTCGCCTTAATGGTTTTCTCTTGTAAGGCATGAGCTCTATTTTCTTGCAGTGTCCTACCTACTTACTTGGCAGGGGCTAGAGAGAGAGAGAGAGACCTATAGCTGGCAACAGTGGTGTGCGAATGCGCCATATCGTAATTTTCCAACTCCGTATATTGCGACCTTTGTAAACCTACCTCTCTCGGGGACGATGTGCCACACACACACACACACATACACACACACACATACACACACATACATACACACGCGCGCGCGCGCGCAACAACAAATTTTGTGCAAATTCTGATTGTCTCGTGCTATAGTGATGAAAAAAAAGATATTGTAACTGATAACTGATGAAATTGACATTTGTAACTGATCTGAACTAGTGAAAATTGTATTGTGCCATTGTAACTGATTGTGCTAGTACAAAAAATTTCTTATTGTGCAAGAAAAGATGTTAAAAAACCTCAAAAACTCACTTTCACTCCACGTTCCGTGCCTCATTTATTGCGCTGACGATGTTTCACAGCGTAGAAAACAGCACCAAAACATCAAAAACTTACTTTACTCATTTGGAGCTCACAGTAGCGTGTGACTGTTTGACAAACACCAAGTGGAGCTCCAAAAAACCTCAAAAACTCACTTTCTCTCCATGTTCAGCGCTTTTATTTATTGTGCGGACACAGCGTGATGAGAAAATAATGCACTCTCTCTCATTCTTGAAGGATGAATGTACCTTATCGTAATTTTCCAAGTCCGGCAATGTTTGTATATCGTGACCTTTGTAAACCTCTCTCTCTCGGGAACGATGTGTCAAAACCTCAAAAACTCACTTTCTCTCCATGTTTTGCGCCTCATTTATTGTGCTGACGATGTTTCACAGCGTAGAAAACAGCACCAAAACCTCAAAAACTCATTTTTTATTAATTGAGGTTCACCAAAACCACAAAAACTCTCATTTTCTCTCCACGTTCAGCGCTTTTATTTATTGTGCTGACACAACGTGATGAGTAAATAATGCAGTCTCACATCGTTGAAGGATGAATGTACCTTATCGTAATTTTCCAAGTCCCGGTCAAATGTTTGTATATTGTGACCTTTGTAAACCTCTCTCTCTCGGGAACGATGTGTCAAAACCTCAAAAACTCACTTTCTCTCCATGTTCTGCACCTCATTTATTGTGCTGACGATGTTTCACAGCGTAGAAAACAGCACCAAAACATCAAAAACTCACTTTGATTATTTGGAGCTCACCAAAACCTCAAAAAACTCATTTTTATTAATTGAGGTTCACCAAACCTCAAAAACTCCCACTTTCTCTCCACGTTCAGTGCTTTTATTTATTGCGTTGACACAGCGTGATGAGTAAATAATGCACTCTCTCATCCTTGAAGGATGAACGTACCTTATCGTAATTTTCCAAGTCCCGGTCAAATGTTTATATATCGTGACTTTTGTAAACCTCTCGGAACGATGTGATCTCTCTGCCACACACACACATGCCTCTCATTATTTCTGTATTGTGACGTGTTTATTTTGGTATGGGAGGATAGAAGACACCGAGACTCGAGCGACACACTAAACCCAACCTCTCTATGCGTACTCTACGTCACCAAAAAAGGTTAAAGGTTCCAAATAACAATAGTTAAGAGTTTCGCCAATCTAGTAAAGTGGATTGGTTGAAATCTCCAAGGCGTATTTTTGCATTTTTTTTTTCAAATATGAACACGTTAAAACTGAACTGTCTTGGATTTTGAGTTTTGTATTTGCCCTGAGAAAATTCTATATAAAATAACATACCTGAAAATTATATTTGCAGTAGATTGATTTTTTTTGAGTTTTGTAATCACCTCAAGAAATTCTATATAAAATAACATACCTGAAAATTGTATTTACAGTAGATTGAATTCTTGATTTTTTTGTATTCGCACACAAGAAATTATATATAAATAACACACCTGAAATTCTATTTACAGTAGATTGAATTTTTGAGTTTTGTAATCACTCCAACAAATTCTATATAAAATAACATACCTGAAAATTGTATCGCTAGACACTTTTTGATTTCTGTGATTTTTTTGGAGAAAGCATAATGGCATCCACCACCAGTTTCAATCGAAAAAATGATAAAACTGAATGTGTTACTTGCGAAAAATTAATATCTAAAACTAATATTAGCAAGCACAGGGCAAGATGTAGCGAAACAGGTTCGAGAATTAATCGTTCGTTACCTTCTAAGTCTTGTGCTCGATGTGGAAAGATGATCAGCATTGCAAATTTAAGTAAACACCTCAAAATTTGCAAACCATCGATCGAACGAGGAACATTGAAAAGGAAAATCGATAATCCAGAAACGGAAGCTTCCACTTCCAAACAAGTTAAATTATCGGATGAATGCAAACCGATTAGATCTGCATTCAACGACCAACTCCAGGATTTCTCTTTTACTTCGGAACCAGGCCGTGACATCCTTAGTTTCTTGCATGAAACGAAAACATCTCTACTAAATATTCTAAAAAATAAACTTGAAAATAATTCCATAAAAGTATACGTTGTTCTGTTTTCTGAATACGAGAAAGTTGATGGCACAACGAGTATTTTTTATCATCGTACAAAAAACCAGACTCTTCATTTGGCGAACGTTGAAAATTTGGACAACTTCTATTATAAAGTTTCCAAAGAGCTGGTTAAGAAACATGACGATTTCGAGGCTAAAGGGTCGGGATGGTCTCTGTGTGGAAGTCCTCACACGTTAACCGTTTATGTGAACCGATTCTTGCCTCTTCGAGCTTCCAGCTACGTTCCTCTTCCACCGAACATTCAACACAAGAGGGCTGTGTTAAATATACAGAACAGCGATAACAAGTGTTTCCTTTGGTGTGTGTTGGCTGCACTGCATCCTGTTCATAGCAAAAATAATCCACAGTGGGTTGGACATTACAAACAATACGAGACCGACTTTCAAAGTGTAATGTCTGGCATCGAATACCCGGTGACATTGTCGGATATAACAAAGTTCGAAAATCGTGCCGGAAAATGCATTGCTATTAATGTATATTCCTTCACGTCAGATAAATATCTCGTGCATCCCGTCAGGATAAGCGATGTCGACGATGACGATGCTCATGTGATTAATCTTCTTCTAATTTCAAACGAGGATGTTCATCACTACACGCTAATTCGTTCTCTATCACGTTTGGTCAAAAGTCAAACAACCAAGCATGAACATTGCATCGAAGTTTGCCCGAGATGCCTAACCATGTTCGACGATCGAAAACAACTCAATTATCGAAATTACACCGGACGTCAAATTGCTATCGATAAACTTGCCGAACATAAAATTTATTGCGGCGACAACAGACCGGCTAGAATGTTGATGCCCGAAACGAACGAAGTCGAAGAATTCAAAATGCACAAGGCATTGTCAGAACATCCCGCAATCATCGTTGCAGATTTCGAGGCGTTTCTGAAACCACTCTCCTACTGCGAATCGGATCCTGAAATTTCTTCCACAACGCCGTACCAGCTTCATCAACCAAACAGTTTCGGCTATGTTGTTGTGCGACGTGATAAAATAAATGAAGCATATATATACCGCGGGCCAAATGTAATCGAACACTTTCTGGAAAAAATGGTGGAGGAGGTTGAGGTAATTGGTAGCGTGCTGCTTACATCAAAACCGATGGCACCTTTAACTGAAAATGAACTTCAAAATTACAATTCCACTGAGGTGTGTCCGGTATGTGATCAAAGTTTCACTGATGAGAACAAAAAAATATTCCACCACGATCATTTCAGCGGAAACTACATAGGTGGAATTTGCAACACGTGCAATCTTAAAATCCAGAAACCTAAATTCATCCCTATATTTTTTCACAACGGAAGCGGATATGATTTTCACCACCTGGTGAGACATCTTGGCTACGATCCGAAACGTATAGGTGTCTTGGCCGAGAATGAAGAATGCTACATTAGTCTCAGCAAGCAAGTGTCGATTCCGGGAACGAAAAATACAATCGAGATGTGCTTCCTGGATTCGTATAGATTTCTCTCTGCAAGTCTGGATGCTTTAGCGAACAAACTCACCGACGATCAATTCACAATAACTAGAGCTAGTTTTCCCAACGTGGACATAGAACTCGTTAGACGTAAAGGGATTTATCCTTACGAATACGTTAGTGATGGTTCTAAATTTAACGACGATGCTCTTCCACTTCCAAGAGAATTTTACAGCAGACTCAGAGAGAAAGGAATCACGGACGAAGAATACCAACATGCGCAACTCATGTGGGAGAAATTAGAATGTAGGACAGGAGACTACCACGATGCATACTTAAAATTAGACGTGACGATACTCGCGGATGTTTTTCAAGCGTTCAGGAAAAACGGCAACGAATATTTATAAATTAGATCCAGCGTATTTTTACAGTCTACCGGGATTAGCGTGGTCGGCAATGTTATTCCAGACAAAGATCAAGCTGGAACTGATATCGGACGTTGACATGTTGCTATTTGTCGAAAGAGGGATACGAGGTGGAATGGTGCAATGCGTACAGAGACATGCGAAAGCTAATAACGTACACATGAAAGAAGATTACGATTCAAATCGAGCATCGAATTACATCTTCTACGCCGACGTTAATAATCTCTACGGACATGCCATGGTTCAGAAACTTCCTTACGGGGGATTCGAATGGTTAGATCCCACTTCGATAGACATTATTCATTTCGACGATAGCGAGTGTGGTTTCTTTGCAGAGGTAGATCTCCAATTCTCCGACCACCTGCACGACACGTTTTCGGATTTGCCTCCGACTCCCGAAATCAAATGTCCACCCGACTCGGTTCAAGACAAGCTTTTGTTAACATTGGACCCTAAACAGAGATACGTCGTCCACTACAAGAATCTCCGGTTTTTGATTGGGAAGGGTGTTCAGATAGTAAATGTTAGAAGAATACTAAAGTTTAAACATTCCACGTGGTTAAGACCTTACATAGAAACTAACACACAACATAGAACAGCTGCCACTTCCGATTTAGACAAGGACTTCTTTAAATTAATGAACAATGCGGTGTACGGAAAGACCATGGAGAATGTTAGAAAGCACGTAGACGTGAAATTAATTTCCGATAAGAATAAATGTCGGAAGTGGATAGCCGATCCTAGATTCAAGTCGAGAAAAATTTACAACGAGAATTTGACACTTTTCAATCTAGATATAAAATTGATGAAATTCAGAAAACCAATTTACGTTGGCGCAACGGTTCTCGACTTGTCGAAACTTTACATGTTCGAATTTCATTATGACGTGATGAAACCCTTCTACAATGATAAGATATCACTTTTGTACACGGACACCGACAGCTTCATTTACAGCATACAAACATCTAACCTCTATGAAGACATAAAAAATCCTTCCATGCTTGAGTATTTCGATACTTCTGCGTATCCTCAACCCAACAGATTTGGAATTCCATCTCGTAACAAAAAAGTCCTAGGTAAACTGAAAGATGAATGTAACGGTGATGTTATTGTCGAGTTCGCGGGTTTGCGTTCGAAGATGTATGCCATGAGAACAGAGAGTAGCGTCACGAAGAAAGCAAAAGGTGTGGGCAAGAATACGGTGGAAAACAAACTCACCTTCCACGATTACATCGATTGCCTTTACTCACAATCGACGATACTAAGTATAGAACAAAGAATCCAGAGCGTCGACCACGTGATTACAACAAACGAAGTTAGGAAAGTAGCATTAGATCCGTATGACGATAAGAGATGTATTTTGTCTTGTGGAATCCACACGTTGCCTTGGGGACACTATCGTTTAGAAATTAGTAAAAATTGTAGGCAATGCAAATGAAAGAAAAAATAAACTTAAATAACTATAACTAAAATAAAAAAAAACTTTAACTGTCTCAAATTATCACATACACAATAAATAACTAGCAAGGACAATGAATCTCTTTGGTTTCCGAAAGCAAACAATGGAGACTGTACACCGCTCGGCAGATCATGAATTTCTACCTTCCATGTTATCTAAACTCAACGGTCTGTTGATCAATCAATTTTCGGAACGTTGCTCTTCTTGCTGGAACAGTGACGATTTCGGATTCGTGACGATCGACATGACGAAGAAACCCAACGACGGAAAATACAGAAACAAAATCAACGACTTTCTAAACGTTGCAACGTTTAGAAAGTCGTTGATTTTGTTTCTGTATTTTCCGTCGTTGGGTTTCTTCGTCATGTCGATCGTCACGAATCCGAAATCGTCACTGTTCCTAGCAAGAAGAGCAACGTTCCGAAATTGATTGATCAACAGACCGTTGAGTTTAGATAACATGGAAAGGTAGAAATTCATGATCTGCCGAGCGGTGTACAGTCCTCCATTGTTTGCTTTCGGAAACCAAAGAGATTCCATTGTCCTTGCTAGTTATTTATTGTGTATGTGATAATTTGAGACAGTTAAAGTTTTTTTTTATTTTAGTTATAGTTATTTAAGTTTATTTTTTCTTTCATTTGCATTGCCTACAATTTTTACTAATTTCTAAACGATAGTGTCCCCAAGGCAACGTGTGGATTCCACAAGACAAAATACATCTCTTATCGTCATACGGATCTAATGCTACTTTCCTAACTTCGTTTGTTGTAATCACGTGGTCGACGCTCTGGATTCTTTGTTCTATACTTAGTATCGTCGATTGTGAGTAAAGGCAATCGATGTAATCGTGGAAGGTGAGTTTGTTTTCCACCGTATTCTTGCCCACACCTTTTGCTTTCTTCGTGACGCTACTCTCTGTTCTCATGGCATACATCTTCGAACGCAAACCCGCGAACTCGACAATAACATCACCGTTACATTCATCTTTCAGTTTACCTAGGACTTTTTTGTTACGAGATGGAATTCCAAATCTGTTGGGTTGAGGATACGCAGAAGTATCGAAATACTCAAGCATGGAAGGATTTTTTATGTCTTCATAGAGGTTAGATGTTTGTATGCTGTAAATGAAGCTGTCGGTGTCCGTGTACAAAAGTGATATCTTATCATTGTAGAAGGGTTTCATCACGTCATAATGAAATTCGAACATGTAAAGTTTCGACAAGTCGAGAACCGTTGCGCCAACGTAAATTGGTTTTCTGAATTTCATCAATTTTATATCTAGATTGAAAAGTGTCAAATTCTCGTTGTAAATTTTTCTCGACTTGAATCTAGGATCGGCTATCCACTTCCGACATTTATTCTTATCGGAAATTAATTTCACGTCTACGTGCTTTCTAACATTCTCCATGGTCTTTCCGTACACCGCATTGTTCATTAATTTAAAGAAGTCCTTGTCTAAATCGGAAGTGGCAGCTGTTCTATGTTGTGTGTTAGTTTCTATGTAAGGTCTTAACCACGTGGAATGTTTAAACTTTAGTATTCTTCTAACATTTACTATCTGAACACCCTTCCCAATCAAAAACCGGAGATTCTTGTAGTGGACGACGTATCTCTGTTTAACATTTATTTATTTTATTTATTTATTTACTGCCCTCAACAGAGGTAAACCTCCAATTACAGACGGCAGGAAAAAAAATACAAAGAAAACAATACAATTAGCAAATATATAAACATACATCCACCGATAATACAATTAATCAATAACATAATCAATAATTAAATTAAACAATCTGACGCTTTCTCTTGTCTTTCACCATACAAGAACAAAGACTTGTGCAATAATTACATACATAAAATACCTATAGATATATAATTGTAGAATACAATGGAAAATAATGGGAGAATAGTGATACCGGAATGATTACAGTGTATTTGTCATAATTCTGTTTCAATCATTAGTTTATATAGTGTGAATGGCAATGATAAATCTAGGGCGTGGTTATTCATTGAAAGCGTATTATACAAATCACACATTCTACTTAATGGGCTGCTTTTATATTTCTCAGTTTTGGGAATTTTCGGAATCAGTAAGTTTCGCCCACGTAAATTACTTTTTCTGGTATTGAATTGTAGTTGACTGAGGAAATAACTATTGTCTAACATACCGTTTACAGTTTTATGTAAGTATAAGTGATACAGAATATTCCGCCTATTACAAAGGCTTTTAAAATTAAATTCATACAGCAAATTTTGATATGGCACATTATATTGTACTGGCTTTTTATATTTTATATAATATAAATACCTCAAAAATTTCTTCTGTGTTCTCTCTACGGTATTTTCATGTGATTTGTAGATTGGTGACCAGATAATAGAAGCATATTCCAGTCTACTTCTCACAATACTGTTGAATATGGTTGTTATACAGTTTATACTTCTGAAATTCTTAGTATTTCTAATAACAAAGCCTAGTATTTTGTATGCGTTATTAACAGCATGTGAGATATGCTGTTTGAACGTTAAGGAAGAATCAATAAGAACACCAAGGTCTTTTACTACGAACACCTGAGGAAGCAATTGACTATTTACAGAGTATGTATAATGAATAGTATTTCTCTTATTTGTTAACTGCATAAAGCAACACTTCTTTATGTTAAAACTAAGATCATTTATACAACTCCACTCATATAATGCATTTAGATCTTCTTGAAGTTTTAATGTATCTTCTACACTAGTAATCTCTTTATATAATTTTACATCATCAGCGTAAATAAGGCATTTTGAATACTTAACATAAGTTGGCAAATCATTTATAAATAACATAAATAATAGAGGCCCGAGGTTTGATCCTTGGGGCACACCAGAGTTTACATAATACTCACGAGATATTGATTGTTTATATGTTACATATTGCTTTCTTCCCTGAAGATATGATTTGAATAAGTTTATTAAATTGATTGTGAACCCAAAAGTTGATAACTTATGTAAAAGAAGATTATGTTTAATTCTATCAAATGCTTTAGCAAAATCAATATAAATTGAATGCACACTTGATCTATTATAAAAGGCATTGTGGACATCTTGGACAAAATTTACTAGGTTAGTTGTAGTGGATCGGCATGGATAAAAGCCATGTTGATTGCTACATATATAGCTTCTAACATGTTTAAAAATCCTTGAATATAAAATTTGTTCCCACACTTTTGCTGGAGCACACAGAATGGCAATCGGTCTGTAGTTTTCAATTTTTGCATTTTCACCTGATTTAAAGATAGGACATATTCTTGTTAACTTCCAGATTGTAGGAAAAGTTTGCGTCCTCATAATTAGATTAAATATTAAACATAGAGGCGTTTTAAGCACTTCAGCGCACCCTTTAAGTAAATATGGAGGGATTCCATCAGGCCCACTAGATTTTTTGGGTTTTAATTTTTTTTTATTGCCTCCCAGTATTCCGGTTCAGTAATTTTGTTGCTTGAGAGTGAATTAGATACGCATAATTCCGTTTGCTCTGTTACATCATACGTGCTTGGAAACTCAGAATAGACAGATTTAAAGTAACAAGCAAAGTTATCGACTATACCTTGATTTGTTTCTATTACATTATCCATATATGTCATACTTTGGTTTGAATAAGTATTTCTACCTTTTCTGGTTTTTACGTAACTCCAGAATAATTTACTATTATTCTCAATACTTTCTTCTGTTTCTCTTAGGTACATATTATATGCCTTATCTATGAGTGTTTTGACTTTTTTACGAGTATTTTTATACTTAATTCTACTGTCGCTATCGTATTTCATGCGCCTTCTATGTCGTTCTTTAAGTTTAAGTGTTTCAATGATCTCTCGCGTAAACCAACAAGGATATTTATTATTTGCATAGATTTTCTTTGTTGGTACTTTAAGATTAAATATTGAGTTAATATTGTCATTAAAGAACTTTACAGCATCATCTACATTATCCATGCTACTAATAGGTGCCCAGTTTACATCACGTAACATTTCGTAAATTCCAAGAAAGTCTGCCTTTCTAAAATTCAACGATCTGACTGTGTTATTTTCTATAATATTTGTTGATTTTGCGAAATGTAGAATTATTACTAATGCTGGGTGGTGTGCATCTTCCTTAACAAGAGGGAGTTCTTCTCTGTTAATAGTAACATCATCATACACGTTAGCTAAGATTAAGTCCAGTGTTCTATCATTATGATTTTGTATGTTGTTTAATGAGCGTAAGCCATATAGACTCAAAAAGTTATCTAGGGCTCTGTAACACGGTCCACCTAGTTGCAGATTGTAACTCGTATTAGAGATTTTTGGCAGATTAAAATCACCAACAATAATAATGTTGGCATTATGAAATTCATTATAATTCTCAAACAAATTATAAAAATGCATATAATTATCAATCGTTGAGGAAGGAGTAAAATACACAGCTACTATATAGTATACCTTATTTCTTAAATTCATTCTCACACATAACACATCGAAATTATCATCTAAAATAACATTCCTAGATGTTATGTTTTGCCTCACTGCTATTATTACTCCACCTCCTCTATTTCGGTTTTTCTTATCGTGACGATATATTTTATAATTATCACTAAACAACTCACTACTAAAGACACCTTCATGTAACCAGGTTTCTGTAATAATAACTATGTCATAGCCATTTTCAATATTGTTTACATAGAATTCTTGAGTCTTTGTATTAAGTCCCCTAACATTGTGATAATAAACTGTTATGTTATCAATAGTCGTCATCTAGAAGTAATTAGTGGTAATGACATCAATTTAAGTTAGATACATCTTCAAGTGTTTTCAATATATATACATTTTTCTCTCCCTCATTCTTTCGCAGTTTAATAGTGCCTGAATTATCCACCCATAGGTAGGCGTAATTTCTTTCGCGTTTAAGTTTCCTAGCTTCACTATAAATATTCCTTCTATATGGGGTAAGATTCTGATTAACATATACCATCTCATTGCTTTCATAACCTAAATGAATACAATTTAAATTTCTCTTCACCTTTCGCCTTTCCAGAAACCTATCCCTGTCTGCACGCCTTACAAATTTAACAATTATACCTCCTGCTTTTTGATTCGGTAGTTTTCTTAACCTATGACACACATCTATTATATCATTTGTCATCTCAATATCCAATGCCCTTCCCACACATTTTACAATTTCGTACGAGTCTTCATTTTTCTTCTCTGGAATACCATAGATTTCAAGCGTGTTTCTTCTTCCATATTGATCGAGATCATCGAGTTGTTGCTGAGTTTCCTTCAGTTGTTTTTTCAAGAGAAGATTCTCCTCCTTCAGTTCCTGAATTTGTGCTAGACAAGCACTGATACTCTCAGATTGTTTCTTCATAAAGTTCGCATTCTCGTCCAGTTTCTCATGTGCCAGGTTTAGGGATTTTCCCAGCTCACGCTCAGTCTCCTCATTACCCTTCCTCAAATTCTCCATTTCTGTCTTTAAATCCCGTAACATGTTGTAAACATCTGATATTGATGGAGTTGACGAATGCGAAGGTAGTGGTCCAATGTTAACAAAAGCTTGTCTTGAACCGAGTCGGGTGGACATTTGATTTCGGGAGTAGGAGGCAAATCCGAAAACGTGTCGTGCAGGTGGTCGGAGAATTGGAGATCTACCTCTGCAAAGAAACCACACTCCCTATCGTCGAAATGAATAATGTCTATCGAAGTGGGATCTAACCATTCGAATCCCCCGTAAGGAAGTTTCTGAACCATGGCATGTCCGTAGAGATTATTAACGTCGGCGTAGAAGATGTAATTCGATGCTCGATTTGAATCGTAATCTTCTTTCATGTGTACGTTATTAGCTTTCGCATGTCTCTGTACGCATTAGTAGTGCAGGTGCACGGGTTCACAGCCCGAAAATGAGGCTCGGTGAGGCTCGCCTTAATAGATTTCTCTCGTAAGGCATGAGCCTCATTTTCTCGCAGTGTTGCCAACTCCTCACCCGAAAAAATCACCAAGGTTTTTGGGTCTAACCTAACCTAAGGCAAAGAGTTGGCAACACTGCAAAGCAAGCCTCAAGCAGTGTTGCCAACTTGTTCTTGACCTATTTTTTTATTTTACGATGTTTTATGCACTAAACTAACCTACAATGAGAGTAGTACAGGTGGGACAGTTGACAAACCGAAAATGGCGCTCGGTGGCGCTCGCAGTGTTACCAACTCCTTACTTGAAAAAATCACCAAGGTTTTTGTTTTTGGGTCTAACCTAACCTCAAGCAAGGAGCTGGCAACACTGCTTGAGGCTTTTCTTGCAGTGTGGCCAACTCCTCACTTAAAAAAAAATCACCAAGGTTTGTTTTTGGGTGTAACCTAACCTCAAGCAAGGAGCTGGCAATACTGCTTGAGGCTTGTTCTGCAGTATTGCCAACTCGGGCAAGGCGTAGCCTTTTGGGTGTATGTTAACCTCACAGTGTTGCCAACTCGGCGTAGCCTTTTACGCTGTATAATTTTTTAGCTTTTTTGTGTGTGAGTGTATATGTGTTACCAACTCGGCGTAGCCTTTTGGGTGTATGTTAACCTCGCAGTGTTGCCAACTTGACGCAACCTTTTGGATGTATGTTAACCTCACAAACAGTGTTACCAACTCCTCACTCGAAAAAATCACCAAGGTTTTTGGGTCTAATCTAACCTAAAACAGCTGGCAATTTTGCTGAGGCTTACCTTGTAGTGTTGCCAACTTACTCGTAAAGTTACCAAGATTTTTGGGTCTAACCTAACCTAAAGCAAGGAGCTGGCAACGCTTGAGGCTTGGCTTATAGTGTATAAAGCAATTTGTCAACCTACTGGTATTGTCATAGCTTTTTACGAGAGAGAGGAGAGAGGGGGAAGAGTTAAAACAACTGGCAGCTGCCAACACCTACCTACAGCTTTTTTTTTTTGTTTGGTGTAACCTCTAAAGCAACTGGCAAGTTTGCTTGAGGCTTGCCACAGTGCATAAAACAATTTTTTGCCAACCTACACACACTGGGGGGGGGGGGCAATAGAGCCGGCAACAAATATATACTGTTGTAAAAGAGATGGATGGCAGCATAGTATGTGTGTGCGTGTGTGTGTAGCATTATTAACTAGTGTTGGCAACCCACTTACAACTAAAAAAAATAGAGATGCCAACGTTGCTGTAAAAGAGAGAGACCTATCGTGACCTTTGTAAACCTCTCTCGGGGGAACGATGTGCCACACGCGCGCGCGCTGGCGCCTTTATTATTTTCGTATTGCATACAATATTTATTGTTTTTTTTAGGATGCCTGGCCCCTAACCTCGCCAGGGTGCGTGGTGCCCAACCCAAAAAAGGTTCTAATGGCTGCGGCTCTAGATAACCACACCTCTGTAGAGTTTCACGTGTTTTTTTTTTCCCCCAAACTTCCATAAAACCCTACAGAGGACCTCCGTAATGCATGCAACGTGTACTAACGACTCTAGTGTTATTTGATGTTGTAATATTTTTGGATATAGAATTTTGTGAGATATAGATAATAATAATTATGTTTATTATAATATTTTTTGATGAAGATGGAGAATGTATGTGTGTGTTACAAATAAAGTTGCATGTTTTTTTTCTAGTGTGTGTGTATGTGTATGTGCGTTTTTGATGTTCGGCAGCATCTGAAACGATAAAAAAGAATTTTATTGTTAATTTTCTCATGTAAAAACAACAACAACAAAATTTTTGTGCAAAAATTCTGATCGTCTTGTGCTATAGTGCAAAAACTGATGATATTGTAAGTCATAACTGATGAAATTAATATTGTAACTGATTTTGAACTAGTGAAATTTTCGTATTGTGCTATTGAAACTGATTGTGCTAGTACAGAAATTTCTTATTGTGCGAGAAAAGAGGTTAAAAACTTGTTAAAACTGCTCTGTGATCCTCTCGTTCTTCACGTCGTGGACGAAGGACTTCTCGGCGACCAGGATGACACTGCATACGGTATCCTCGGGCAACGGACTGTTGAACTCGCAGACGACCTTGATGTTGGTTCGATCGTTGACCACCACCTGCTTCCTCTTAGATGTGTTGATGACGAACATGGGTCTGCGGGTTTTGAATTCGCTGGGCGTGTAGTACATGTCCATGCTTCCCTCGGTCACGCGTTTGAAAGAGGTGTAAGCTTCGTAAAGTTTGAGGTAATCGTTTTTGGTCATGTCGAGGTTGTAATTCTCGCGCGGGAAAACTTCGTTGCGTCCATTTTTCAGATAAACGTTCTTGATCTTGCAGTCGTCGAACTTGCTGGAATCTTTTTCCTGGTTGTTATCGCGCCCGGTCTGAAAGAGCACTACGACGAAATCTGGCATGTCGAACTGTATGTTGTTGAACTGTGTCGTCACGTCGAATTCCATGTGACTTCCCGACGCCATCTTCTGCACACACTGGTAACCGTGAAAGTGAATCGACACCTGCGGACTCTTCAAGATCTCTGCTTTGTACTTGAGGGCGTAGTTTGTTTCGTATTCCACGATCGGCATTCTCAATTCCATGCTCCGGATGACGCACTTGGCTGCTTCGGGTAATGTGTTGGCTATCGGCGTGCCGTCGGCGTTCAAGTTGGTGTATCGCATCAGTGCGTTGTTGTCGTTGGCTGCTCTTCGAAAAGTGACGCGCAATCCTCCCTTCCACATGATCTCCTTGTAGTCCGAGAAGAATCCCGGCAGCAGACGCATGGGAAAGAGCGCCGTGTGACTTGTCGTCGATATTTTGGTCCCTGCTTCGAAACCTCCCGCCTGGTAGTATGCTGCGTCTGTTTTGGATAATTTCAATGTTCCCACTGCCGTCGACGTGATGCCTGGATAGTCTATTCTGTCTATGACGGTGTTGTGTTTCCTCACCTCCACCTGCGAGAACAGGTGAGGCACGAAGTTGTCAACGAGTATCAAATTTGCAATGGGCGGAAACGCGTCTCCGCTTTCCTTCTTCACCACGTCGAATTGAAGGTAGAGGTCCGCTCTGTGAGGATGAACGAACCCATCCCCTACGTCCACGTCGTATTCGATCTCCCTGTTTGCGTCGTTGAGATTGGCGAACGTGCGACGGTTGGGAGGAAAAGATTGCAATTCGTAACTTTCGATTTGCTCCATTTTTACTATGTGTGTTATTTATTATATGTTGATCTCCACGATGGCAGTGGTCGTTGCACCTGCGAAATCCACCACGTCTCCTTTCTCGTTCGTCACCACCAACTCTATGTCGTCTATGCGGTTGCGGCATACTGGAAAATAGATCGGCGAAGAGGGTGTGTAGATGATCGGTTCCATGAATTCGGAACTGGGTTTGAACGTGGCTATGATTCCCGTCTGCTTGTGACTTCCTAACAATCCATTCGAGGATTTCGTGATCATGCCTTCCGCCACGTTGCAGTGAACGTTTAGAGTTTCTATGGCTAGAAATTTAGGAATGTTGGTTGCCGTGTGTTTGATGCCAGCTTCGAGTTTGGTGTTGTTCTCGAAACCTAAAAGTTCTCCCATGATACCCAGGTTTATGGTTTCCGTCGCCGATAGGATTTCCACTCTGTGCGTGACCGAATTTTGAGAAAGGTACGTGCCTTTGGGTAATTGAGCTTGCAAACTGGAAAGATTGTATTGGCCTGGCGTGACGACGATGTGTTCGCTTCCGACGCTAATTTTGTTGTTGTGCTGCGTGACGTTAGGTATGAGGTACATGCTGTAGAATGCACGCAGAGCTACGGATTTAGGATAGACGATGTCGTCGTGCAGCGTGAGTTTCAAGATTGAAGATTCGCTCGTGAGATGGAACACGCCCATCGTGTTTTAGGTTCCACAATGCTTTCTGAAAATGTTCCACCGAGGGGTTATTTATTTTAGACATGTATGCGAGAACGGAAAGGCATAGGTGACCGCAGTTAACATCGGTGAAACCCTGGATGCGTTTGTCATTGTAGTAGAGGTTGGCAACACTGAGATACTTCACCAACCTGGCAGGTGGTGTGCCACCGAACGAATCGAAAACAAATGCATTGTTATCGTCAATTTTGAGGTAGCATATCCAATGTGTACCAGGATTTTTGTAACTGTCCAGGTTGACCACGCCATACTCCCTTTTCTTCACAGCAGAGGGTAGAGAATCGGACATGAAAACACCCCTGAAGTTTTTTATTCCCAACAGTTCGATCAGAGATTCAATATCGAAGTTGGACAGGGCTTCTTCTTTTTTTTATATTTCTTCAAAGCATCGAGGTTGCTTTTTTGTTTTTTGGTTATACCTTTCCCCTTCTTCTCCATAGCCAGGTTGTGACGTTTCTGTTCTTCCAACTCGGCCTTGTTCTTCTTCGAGTCGATGACGGTTTTTGCGATGGCGGCGCTACCGCCGGCCAAACTTCCAACAGCCCCCAATGCTGCCAGGATGGCTGGGATGCTGAATATAAAACCTCCGATCTTTTGCTGTTTTCGCGAACGCTGCAAGCGTCTCAATTGAGGTGTGCTGAGAAGTAATTTCATTCCGTGTCCTTTCGTCAAGCAAGAACGTTTCTTCTCGCGTTGTTTCTTGGTGAGTAACCCATCGAGGGCACCTAGATTTTTCAGATTGGAGTATGGTATCTGGTACACGACACCCTTGGGCTTCATGTTGATGCTCTATATGCTATCTTCACGGTATGTTATTTATATATATGTTCTGAGATTTTTTTTGTTTTGTGTAATTTTTTTTCGGTATGTTATTTATATATAAATGTTCTGAGATTTTTTTTGTTCCGTGTAATTTTTTTTCAAGGATATACTCCGCGCAGAGCCGTTACACAAATTCTATTACATGCTTTGTTTTCTTACCAAGAAGTTCCTTTGTACCCTTGTACACGATTTGAGTTTTGTTCTCGATTAAAATAGCTAGCTTCTCGTCGGATAACATGTTAGCGTATCGATCTGGTAAAAATAGACTGTATTGTGCGTTGTGCAACAGACGCGCCTTGGGGCCATACTGGGTGGAAACAATTGAACCGGAAGTTATCGTGTAAGGTTTGTCCACTTCTAATTCCTGAATTTTTACATATTCGACTGATGAATTTAGCATTTGTTTTAATGCTTGGGCGTCTAGTGATTGTTTACTCATTTTATAAATGGCAAACACAACTGGAGTTGTTTTTTTTTTTACGTAGTGTTATTTATATACCGAAGAAATTTTTTTCACGGTTCGAGAATTCTTTTATTTCTACACACCCCATCCAAGTTTTTGTTTCGTGTTCATGACGATGGTGGTGCCCAGTGCTGCAACTCTTTCTCCCAGCGAAGCGTCTCTGCTAACGAATCTTTCGAAAGCTGCGTGCTCTAACTTTCTGTCTGCCTCGTGACGTGCATCCAGATCGGAGCGAGTGGTGTTGTAAGCGATGTCGTGATCTTTGCATGCGGCGTCCAACAGATTCACACCCTTGTCTCCTCTCTCCAATCTTTTCTCGAGTTTGGTACCTGGTCCGCAGTACTGGTAGCCAGGTAAATGCATCTCGAAAGGTAACTTGTTGATGATGTCGTTCACGAGACCCTTTCCTTCGGCCACGTTCCAGAATCTCGGAGGCAGCGTGTTGATGATTTTGATGAGGTACCCTATGCCTTTGTCGTCGTTCACGATGAAGTTGGAAAGTTTTGTGCTGATCATGTCCACGATGCCAACCTTCTCGTTGTAGAAATTACGATTGCCTGCATTCTCCTCTCCTGCAATAACCAACAACCTGTCTATGAGCTTGCGCACGTCGTCCACCCACACAAACTCTTTGGGCAGGGTGTTGTAGAGTTTGACGCCGCTGCCTGTTTTCACCTGGTTCCATATCGGCTTGATGAGATTCCTGTACTTCTCGCCGCTGCTCGATTTCACCCTATTCTGCGTAGCGTCGTTGTTTTGGTACAAGGCATCCGTCATGATCAAAATTTCCTTGTAACTCTGGTAATCTTCGTCGGTGTAATCCTTCGGCTGCTTTTTGGCAACGAGTTCCCACAGTCCCACCGTACCCGGATACCTGTTCCAGCTATTCTTATCGCCTAAATTAACTTTAATGTCGTTGCCTTCGAAGGTCACCTTCGATTTCCCAATCTTCCAAACCACACCGCCGCCTTCGTTGGTTTCCATGGTGGGATACAATCCGAACACTTCATCCTTGTCGAACTTGCCCGTGCTCAGGTAGTCTCGTGCCAAAGGTCCCAACTCGATCTTATCCAAAGACGACGGCGTGCTGCTTATGGCTCGACGTTGTGGAGGTACGTCCTTCAGTTCGAACGGCGTTGAAGGAATGCTCGAAATAGGCGTGGGTACGGTGTAACTTTTAGCTGCAAGTGGTACGAGTTCGTTGATCAAATTTTTATTTTGTTCCGTGACGCCTTTAATTTCTTTACCTAGATCGCTGATGGCATCGATCACAGGTTGATCTTGACGTTTCTTCTCTTCGTAGAATCCGCGATTCTCGGATTTCCAACCTTTGAAGCGTTTCGCGAGGTAGTTTCGCAACTTGAGATTTTCGTCTTCGATTTTTCGTTTCGCCATAACGTTATTTATACACGTCGTTTCTCACAACGTTGCAACGTTTAGAAAGTCGTTGATTTTGTTTCTGTATTTTCCGTCGTTGGGTTTCCTCGTCATGTCGATCGTCGCGAATCCGAAATCGTCACTGTTCCAACAGTGGGAGCAGCAGCGTTCCGAAAATTGATTGTAGTTCATGTCTCCGCCTACGTAGTCATCGTACGCGTGCTTGAGGTTGGTGTGATCTTGACGAAACAAACATATGAAATTAGCGTTGTCGCGTACTAACTGTTTTGGAATTTTGGAAAACGTTTGAGCTAGGAAGAAGCAATCCATTCCTTTGTGACGACCTTGCGTGAAAAAGTTGCGAATTTCATTTTGATTTTCCAGGATGACATCGTCGAACACAACGACTGAATTTTCACGACAATCGTCGAGTGGTTTTATTTCAGATGCGAAAGTTGCAATGTCCAGACCATCGTACAGTTTTATCAGTTGCTGGTATTTCGCTTGTTCGAGACTTTTCGAGAACACGTAGAGGTGCCTGTTCTTCCAATCTAACCAATTCGGTGCGAGGAGAAAATTGTCCACGAGCAGTGTCGTTTTCCCACACCCTGAAGGACCTACGATCAGACAGCGGATGCTGTCGGGAAGCAACTCGCCGTTTCTTTTCTTCGTTTGATTTTCCGAATCAGGTAGACGTTTCACGACATTCCACGCACTCATAGAATCACTTCGTTCACGTCGATCCAACTTTTTTCCGGAAGTCCCAGCCATTTCACCAAAAGTTTGTCACCTTTTCTACGCAATACTTTCTCGATGAGGTACGTGTCGGGATGTTTTGTTTTAGAGAGTTCCTCTTCGTAAAATCTTCCTTTCAAAATCTCGCCGCTACTATCTTTTATTATATACGTGTGTCGGTTTCCGGATAAAACTCGAACCACCGTAAAAAGTTCCGTACTCCAATTTTTTGTGAATCCCTTCTCGAAGGTGCGTTTGAATTTGCTGATCCTCACCTGGTCTCCAATTTTGAATTTTGACTTCTTGGTAGTCGCGGGAGTGTACTTTGGACAGTAAACTGTAGAAATTAAACGCTGCTCGTCAGATTTCGTAACGTCAGCTGGCTTCATGCCTATGGTTCTGTGTACTGTATCATTATAGGTGTCGACGAGTTCCGGCAGTATGTCGACCCATTTGTAATTTCCCCGAAGCGTGAATCGTTTCCACATGTGTGTTTTCAAGGTTCGATTAAATCTTTCCACGATGCTGGCTTTGATGTGGCTGAAGGTCGAATAATGTCGAATGCCATGTTTTTGAATAAACTTTTGGAATACGGTGTTGTAAAATTCTTTACCGTTGTCTGTTTGCAAAAACCGTGGCCGTCTGCCGCTTTCGCAAAAAATTGTTTTGAATGCTTCCGTGACGCACGTTCCCGTTTTGGCCTTCAAAGGTAGAGCCCATGCGAATTTCGAAAACGTGTCTATGACGGTGAGGAGATACTTGTTGCTCTTGTTCAATTTATGTACGTTTTTCAAATTGCCGCTGCTCATCTCCACGAGGTCACTTTGCCAGAGGTCGTCGATTCCCTTGGTCACCACCGCCAAACGTTCGTAGTTGCGGCGTGCAGGTTTATGCAATTCTTCGACGATGGCTTGCCTAGACATTTTTAGAGATTACGTTTGAAGAGAAGCACAAGCGTGATGGGATTCAAAGAAGGTGGCACCTCACTCGTGTTTTGAATGATCAGCTTATCGCCGGCACTCACGTCAAAAAGGGTAAGATCTTCGTCTTCGTGTATTTCATATATGTTGCGCGTTTCGTTCCAACGTGCCAGAGGAATATTTCCTGCTTTCTGGACACCGCGATTCGATATCAGGGTCATGGTGGGAACGCTAGCTTTTCTGCCGTGAGACCAGTACGAAAATTCGTTTATCTGAATCGTGCCATCGAGGAGAAACTTGTAGTACGGATGATAAGGATGCAACATGTACAGTTTGTTACCTTCGACGAACGTGGAGATTCTCTGTTGATTGGGTACGCTGTTGATTTCGATGGCTTGCAGAGAATGCAGTTTGGCGAATTTAGTATCGACGCTAACAAGGTTGCTGTGAAGCTGTCCCAGTGTATTTTGTAAGGGCAACAAATGTTCGGCTATGGTATTCGTTACTGTAGAAAGCGAGGGTTTGATTTTCACTTCCACGTTCAACTGCTTGTAGTTTTCGTTGAGCTCTTGCAGCTTGCCACCGAAAGAGGCCAGCGTCGATTCCTGCGTGGATTCCAGCACTCCAACTTGATCTCTGATGTTGACGACAATACTCTGAAGGTTCTCGACTTGATTCAATTTCGAATTTTTCTCGGCAAGATCGTTCACGATGCTTCGCATCTCGGTAAACTGCGTGTGAAGGTCGGCGACGCTCTGCGAAGTGGGCAACGTCGACACCAGCGAAGCAAGTTCGTCTCGAATCTGTTCCACGTTCGCCGTTTCCGTTTCCAGTCGTTTCAGCATACGTGATATGTTTCTTTTCAAAGCGTGCAATTCTTTGGAGGTGGGGAGATTGGCCACCCTACTCTCGAGATCGCTCAACGAACTTTTGATGTCGCTCGAGTCGGATAGTGCCGTCACGGCTGTTTTCAATTTTTCCAAATCTTCGCTCGAAGGTACGCTCGTCCGTAACGATTCCAAGTCACCCTGTATGTTGTCCAGCGCGGATGAAAATGAGCAAGGTTCGATTCGACGTTCAAATTTTCCAAATATTCCATCTTCTGCTGGACCGTGCTTAACGTGTCTTGAATGCTCGTCAACGCGCTTGCTTCAGCGTGAATATTTTTAATTTCTTCGTTGATCAACTCCAGAGACGCCTGAAGCGTAGCGATGGTGGTTTGAATGTGTTCGAAATCTTGATAGGCTTCCAATTGAATTTTTATGTTCGCTACGCTTTTACCGATGACCTGCAGTTCGTCCGACGATGGTAGGTTCGTCATGGTATCTTCCAAAGTCTGCAACTTGGATTTAATTTCTTCCAATGTGCCGGCGAATTCTTCTTGTAATTTGGAAACAACAACATGCAAGCGTTCTACATCAATATCCTTCACAACGGTTTGAAGTTCAGAAAAATTCTTTTCTATTGCGGAAGTTCGTTCTTCGATTTCGAGTTTCAATTTTTCCAAATCTTCATTTTTCGATTGAAATTGCTGTAATTTGGCCAAATCATTTTGAAGCTTATCCACGCTCAACTGTATATTTTGAACGTTGTCGTAAGAAGGTACGTCGACATAATTTTTTATGAGCGTTTTCAGTTCGGAATCGATTTTCAAAATAGGGTCGAGACATTGCGTTTGGAGCGTAGCGATCTCCGACTCTAAACTTTTGTTTAAGGTCTCCTGCAAAGCGATCAAATCGCTCCTCAACTTTTTAATTCGGACATCCAACATAAGAATCTCTTCTGCATGGTCTACACGTTTAGTGTTGCCGAAAATGTCGTTAGGCATTTTGGTTAATGGTTATTTATAATAGGATAGACGATTCGCAATTCTACGAAGAGAGGAACAAGTTTGTCGTAATCTCCGAGGAGTTCGACGTACAGGTAATCTCCTGCGGAAACATCGTACGTAATGTTAGAAAGCATCTTGTCGTGCTTGATTCGAAAAATGTTCTTGCCGGTAGATATTTTGATTTCGCCTACGTTTTCCGGATTCACGGTGATTTGAAGTTTTCCATCGATCGGAATTTTGTAAAAATGTAAATTGTTGTTGAAGACGTAAAACATCTTGCCCACATCGTCATCCAATTTCGTCCAAATGCTGTTAAGGTGAACAATCAGTAGACCGCTGAGTTTAGTTAACATGGAAGGTAGAAATTCATGATCTGTCGTCGTGTGGTGTACAGTCTCCATGTTGCTTTGTTTTCGGAAACCAAAGAGATTCATATTATGCTGGTTATTTAAAATACGGTCAAAGTTTTTTGTAATGACTGTCAGTGTTTTTTTTTTTTTTTTTTTTTTTTTTTTTTTTTTTTTTATGAATCTTCTGTTGAAGATGGGCACATGTTGCAGGTTTTGCTTTCTGCTAAGCGATAGTGCCCCCCACGGCAGTGTGTGGATTCCACATTGGAGAACGCACCTTTTGTCGTCGTTGGGATCCAGGGCAATCTTCCTCACTTTGTTGGTGGTCAACACATGGTCGACGCTCTGGATGCGCTGTTCTGCTCTTAGAACCGACGACCCGGTCTTGAGGCAATCCACGAAGTCCTCGAATGTGAGATGCTCCCGAACCACCTGTCTGCCGACACCCTTGGCCTTCTTGGTAACGCTGCCCTCGGCTTTGATGGTATAGGCCTTGGCGCGAAGACCTGCAAACTCGAGAATCACGTCTCCGTCCTTCTCGTCTTTGAGTTTGCCAGGCACCTTTTTGTTGCGGGCCAGGATTCCGTACTGGTTCGGCTGGGGATAGCCTGACGTGTCAAAGAGGTTCACAAAAGCTGGTACCTTGGCTATATCCCCGTATGCATCGTCCGTGCGAGCGTGGTACACCAAGCTGTCTGTGTCCGTGTAGAGTAGGTTGATATTGTCGTTATAGTGCTGGCGTAGTATCTCATAATATATTTGAAACATGTGCAGTTTGCTCAGGTCTAATACTGAGGCACCAACATAAATTGGCTTGTTGAGCATCACCTTGTTCATCCTCATATGCACCAGAGCAAGCTGCTCATTATAAATAGTCCTCGATTTGAATAACGGGTTTGCTACGAGCCTGCAACATTGTGCTTTGTTTGATATTAGCCTCACATCTACATGATTTCGCACATTCTCCATAGTTTTCCCAAACACCGCATTGTTCATTAACTTGAAGAAATCGCGATCGAAATCAGAAGTGGCTGCGGTGCGGCGTTCAGTGTTGAGCTCGATATATGGACGCAACCATGAAGAATGTTCGAACTTGAGGATGCGGTGAACTGCGTGGACGGTGACCCCTTGCCGCATCAACCACCGGAGATTCTGGTAGTGAAGAACGTATTTCTTCTTGGGTTCGAAATCCATGAGGAGCTTTGTCTGGTTGGAATCGGGTGGGCACTTAAACTCGGGTGCAGGGGGGAGATCGCAGAACGAATCCTGCAGCTCCTCGGAGAACTCAAGGTCCACCTCGGCGAAGAACCCATGTTCCGAATCGTCGAAGTTTTTGATGTCGAATTCGGAAGGATCAGCCCACTTGAACCCTCTAAAGGGGAGTGGCTGCATCATGGAGTGCCCGTACAAGTTATTCACGTCCGTGTACATGATGTAGCTCGACGGTTGGGTGGAGTCGTAGCCAGTAGCCATGTGTTGGTTGTTGGCGCGCGCGTGCCGTTGCGACACCTGGACCATTCCACCCCGCACGGCACGTTCTACAAACAGCATCATGTCCACGTCCGAAAGAAGCTCAAGCTCGATCTTCGTCACCAGAAACATGGCTGACCACGCCAGTCCGGGGGGGCTATAGAAGTAGGCGGGGTCCAGCTTGTAGATGGTCTTCGCAGTTGCACGAAACGCCTGGAACACGTCGGCGAGGAGCGTCACATCAAGTTTGAGGTACGCATCGTGGTAGTCCCCGAGATTTTGGCAATCCAGCTCGCGCCACATGGACTGAGCGTGATGATATTCTTCGTCGGTGATGTTCGAGCCTCGTAGCTGACTGTAGAACTTCACCTGGGGAGGTAGCGACGTCTCCGCGAACTTGGTAGAGTCGGTGACGTATTCGTAGGGGTAGACCCCCTTACGCCTGAAGAGACTGGCGTCCAAGTTTGGAAAATTCGCAGAGGTAATGTGCATTTGCCCGTCGCTGAGCTTTTTCGCCAGGGCATCGAGGCTTGCCTGGAGAAACCTCAGGGAGTCGAGGAAGCGAAGCTCGACGGTAGAGCATAATCCAGGGATTTGAACCCATTTGCTCACACTGATGTAACGCTCCTCGTTCTCAGCGAGAACGTTGATTCGCATGTTGTCGTACCCAAGATGCTTGATCAGGTGGTGAAAGTCGTACCCCGAGCCGTTGTGAAAAAACACCGGGATGAAGCGCGGGTCCCGGGCCATACGGTTGCAATCATTGCACCAAGGACCAACGTACCTACCGTTAAAGTGAACGTGGTGACGGACTTTATGATTGTTGGCGGTGTACTCCTCGACGCAGACAGGGCAAGCGATGGCCTCATCGTGTCTGCGTTGATCGTCGGGGGACAGTGGGAGCATAGACTTGGGGGCCAACAATACCTTCCCTATTTCGATGACCTCGTCAACCATCCTCTCGAGGAAGTGTTTGGCTGCGTCGGGACCACGGTACACATAGGGCTCGGGGGCGATGTGTTGATCTCGTCGCACCACAACGTATGCGAAACTGGATGCCTCGTGGAGTTGGTAAGGGGTGGTGGAGGAAACTTTGGGATCGGGATCGCAAGTGGACAGGGGTTTGAGAAAGGCCTCGAAATCCGCGATGATGATGGCGGGGTGCTCTACCATGGCACCGTGCATTTTGAAACGCATCATGGTACCAGGTTTGGGCAAGACTGTCACCCTAGGCTTGTTGGCATTGCAGGAGAGCTTGTGGTTAGCGAGCTTCTCGGCAGCGATGTTGCGACCTCTGATGCGCTGGTAATCCTGCTGTTCCTGATTACGAAATATAGACAAGCACCTGCAACAAACTTCTATGTGGGTTTTGTCTTCGCTCCGTTGGCTCGAAACAAGTCGAGAGAGGGAACGGATGAGGGTGTAATGGTGGTGGGTCTCGTCCTTGATGAGCAGAAGGTGAATTTCCTGCGCACCGTCGTCGTCCACGTCGCTCACCCGGATAGGGTACACCACATTTTCGTCGGTGAGGCCATAAACGTTGATGGCCAACCGAGGGTTGTGTGTACGGGCCTCGAACTTGCGAATGTCCGAGACCTCCACCGGGTAGTCAATCCCAGCCATCGCATCTTCCAGCTCTGGCTCGTAGGGTAGGTAGTGGTTAACTCGGTATGGGTGGTTTTTCCAGTGGACAGGGTGCAATGCTGCAAGCACACACCATACGAAGCACTTGGCGTCACTGTTTTGAATATTCACGATGGCTTTTTTATCCTCAATAACAGATGGTAAGGGGACGTAGCTGGAGGCGGAGAGAGGCACAAACTTGCAAAGTTTGACGCACAGTTCGTGAGGCTCGCCGCACAGCGAACCCCCCGAGCCCTTGGCTTGATGATCCTCCTGCTTTGCCACCAGCTCCTCGGCAAACTTGTTGTAGATAACCTCTAGGTTTTCGACATCCGCCAGATGCAGCGTCTTCGCCTTGGTGTTGTGGCAAAAGCTGTAAATTTCATCAGACGGCTTCTTGTACTGGCAACGTAGCGATGCGTAGAATTTGGTAGAGTGCGTTGCAAGCGCATCGCCGAGGATGGAAACTATCTCTGCCCGCCTCTCCTCTAAAAAGCTACGAACATCGCAAGAACCGTCCGAGGTGAGGACAAAATCCTCTAACAATCGCTCGAAAGCAGACTGGTTCGCCTTGGCCACAGTCTTGATGCGCTTGGCGAATGGTGGCGAGTCGGCTTCTGCTTTCCTCTTGGTTGAGCTGGTCGAAGGCTGAGCCCCAGATGTACTTTGGCTCAGACAAGTAAGCTTATGCTTCTTGGCATAAGCAATTGTAATATGTTTATTGCATCCAGAACATAATTCGGTGGCAGCCAAATGCTTGCCTGGCACGCAGGTGCGACAATGTCTTGCAAAATTTTTGCTTGATATAGTTTTTTTTCGCACACAGGGCAACTTTTCATGGAGCGCATTTTTTTGGGGTATGTTTATTTATATGTGATCTGTTGGTGGTAGAGTGTTTACAAAACAAAAATGCCTTATGAGAAAAATTTTGTAAGGTAATTCTAATTAGTGTTAATTCGAGGGGTTTATTTATATATGGGTGGTGTTGTCCTCCTCAAATATGTGTTTTAATTAACCCTATAAAAAAATAAAAAAAATATATAAGAAAAATATGATTGTAGATAGAAAAAAAACAATAAATATTGTATGCAATACGAAAATAATAAAGGCGCCAGCGCGCGCGCGTGTGGCACATCGTTCCCCCGAGAGAGGTTTACAAAGGTCACGATAGGTCTCTCTCTTTTACAGCAACGTTGGCATCTCTATTTTTTTTAGTTGTAAGTGGGTTGCCAACACTAGTTAATAATGCTACACACACACGCACACACATACTATGCTGCCATCCATCTCTTTTACAACAGTATATATTTGTTGCCGGCTCTATTGCCCCCCCCAGTGTGTGTAGGTTGGCAAAAAATTGTTTTATGCACTGTGGCAAGCCTCAAGCAAACTTGCCAGTTGCTTTAGAGGTTACACCAAACAA
This sequence comes from Lepisma saccharinum, assembly GCF_977018435.1. Lineage (NCBI taxonomy): Eukaryota > Metazoa > Arthropoda > Insecta > Zygentoma > Lepismatidae > Lepisma > Lepisma saccharinum. Next base: position 37,526 of record NW_028143699.1, read on the forward strand.
AAAAAAAAAGCTGTACGTAGGTGTTGGCAGCTGCCAGTTGTTTTAACTCTTCCCCCTCTCTCCCCTCTCTCGTAAAAAGCTATGACAATACCAGTAGGTTGACAAATTGCTTTATACACTATAAGCCAAGCCTCAAGCGTTGCCAGCTCCTTGCTTTAGGTTAGGTTAGACCCAAAAATCTTGGTAACTTTACGAGTAAGTTGGCAACACTACAAGGTAAGCCTCAGCAAAATTGCCAGCTGTTTTAGGTTAGATTAGACCCAAAAACCTTGGTGATTTTTTCGAGTGAGGAGTTGGTAACACTGTTTGTGAGGTTAACATACATCCAAAAGGTTGCGTCAAGTTGGCAACACTGCGAGGTTAACATACACCCAAAAGGCTACGCCGAGTTGGTAACACATATACACTCACACACAAAAAAGCTAAAAAATTATACAGCGTAAAAGGCTGCGCCGAGTTGGCAACACTGTGAGGTTAACATACACCCAAAAGGCTACGCCTTGCCCGAGTTGGCAATACTGCAGAACAAGCCTCAAGCAGTATTGCCAGCTCCTTGCTTGAGGTTAGGTTACACCCAAAAACAAACCTTGGTGATTTTTTTTTAAGTGAGGAGTTGGCCACACTGCAAGAAAAGCCTCAAGCAGTGTTGCCAGCTCCTTGCTTGAGGTTAGGTTAGACCCAAAAACAAAAACCTTGGTGATTTTTTCAAGTAAGGAGTTGGTAACACTGCGAGCGCCACCGAGCGCCATTTTCGGTTTGTCAACTGTCCCACCTGTACTACTCTCATTGTAGGTTAGTTTAGTGCATAAAACATCGTAAAATAAAAAAATAGGTCAAGAACAAGTTGGCAACACTGCTTGAGGCTTGCTTTGCAGTGTTGCCAACTCTTTGCCTTAGGTTAGGTTAGACCCAAAAACCTTGGTGATTTTTTCGGGTGAGGAGTTGGCAACACTGCGAGAAAATGAGGCTCATGCCTTACGAGAGAAATCTATTAAGGCGAGCCTCACCGAGCCTCATTTTCGGGCTGTGAACCCGTGCACCTGCACTACTCGCATTGCACCATTCCACCTCGTATCCCTCTTTCGACAAATAGCAACATGTCAACGTCCGATATCAGTTCCAGCTTGATCTTTGTCTGGAATAACATTGCCGACCACGCTAATCCCGGTAGACTGTAAAAATACGCTGGATCTAATTTATAAATATTCGTTGCCGTTTTTCCTGAACGCTTGAAAAACATCCGCGAGTATCGTCACGTCTAATTTTAAGTATGCATCGTGGTAGTCTCCGAGTGTCCTACATTCTAATTTCTCCCACATGAGTTGCGCATGTTGGTATTCTTCGTCCGTGATTCCTTTCTCTCTGAGTCTGCTGTAAAATTCTCTTGGAAGTGGAAGAGCATCGTCGTTAAATTTAGAACCATCACTAACGTATTCGTAAGGATAAATCCCTTTACGTCTAACGAGTTCTATGTCCACGTTGGGAAAACTAGCTCTAGTTATTGTGAATTGATCGTCGGTGAGTTTGTTCGCTAAAGCATCCAGACTTGCAGAGAGAAATCTATACGAATCCAGGAAGCACATCTCGATTGTATTTTTCGTTCCCGGAATCGACACTTGCTTGCTGAGACTAATGTAGCATTCTTCATTCTCGGCCAAGACACCTATACGTTTCGGATCGTAGCCAAGATGTCTCACCAGGTGGTGAAAATCATATCCGCTTCCGTTGTGAAAAAATATAGGGATGAATTTAGGTTTCTGGATTTTAAGATTGCACGTGTTGCAAATTCCACCTATGTAGTTTCCGCTGAAATGATCGTGGTGGAATATTTTTTTGTTCTCATCAGTGAAACTTTGATCACATACCGGACACACCTCAGTGGAATTGTAATTTTGAAGTTCATTTTCAGTTAAAGGTGCCATCGGTTTTGATGTAAGCAGCACGCTACCAATTACCTCAACCTCCTCCACCATTTTTTCCAGAAAGTGTTCGATTACATTTGGCCCGCGGTATATATATGCTTCATTTATTTTATCACGTCGCACAACAACATAGCCGAAACTGTTTGGTTGATGAAGCTGGTACGGCGTTGTGGAAGAAATTTCAGGATCCGATTCGCAGTAGGAGAGTGGTTTCAGAAACGCCTCGAAATCTGCAACGATGATTGCGGGATGTTCTGACAATGCCTTGTGCATTTTGAATTCTTCGACTTCGTTCGTTTCGGGCATCAACATTCTAGCCGGTCTGTTGTCGCCGCAATAAATTTTATGTTCGGCAAGTTTCTCGATAGCAATTTGACGTCCGGTGTAATTTCGATAATTGAGTTGTTTTCGATCGTCGAACATGGTTAGGCATCTCGGGCAAACTTCGATGCAATGTTCATGCTTGGTTGTTTGACTTTTGACCAAACGTGATAGAGAACGAATTAGCGTGTAGTGATGAACATCCTCGTTTGAAATTAGAAGAAGATTAATCACACGAGCATCGTCATCGTCGACATCGCTTATCCTGACGGGATGCACGAGATATTTATCTGACGTGAAGGAATATACATTAATAGCAATGCATTTTCCGGCACGATTTTCGAACTTTGTTATATCCGACAATGTCACCGGGTATTCGATGCCAGACATTACACTTTGAAAGTCGGTCTCGTATTGTTTGTAATGTCCAACCCACTGTGGATTATTTTTGCAATGAACAGGATGCAGTGCAGCCAACACACACCAAAGGAAACACTTGTTATCGCTGTTCTGTATATTTAACACAGCCCTCTTGTGTTGAATGTTCGGTGGAAGAGGAACGTAGCTGGAAGCTCGAAGAGGCAAGAATCGGTTCACATAAACGGTTAACGTGTGAGGACTTCCACACAGAGACCATCCCGACCCTTTAGCCTCGAAATCATCATGTTTCTTAACCAGCTCTTTGGAAACTTTATAATAGAAGTTGTCCAAATTTTCAACGTTCGCCAAATGAAGAGTCTGGTTTTTTGTACGATGATAAAAAATACTCGTTGTGCCATCAACTTTCTCGTATTCAGAAAACAGAACAACGTATACTTTTATGGAATTATTTTCAAGTTTATTTTTTAGAATATTTAGTAGAGATGTTTTCGTTTCATGCAAGAAACTAAGGATGTCACGGCCTGGTTCCGAAGTAAAAGAGAAATCCTGGAGTTGGTCGTTGAATGCAGATCTAATCGGTTTGCATTCATCCGATAATTTAACTTGTTTGGAAGTGGAAGCTTCCGTTTCTGGATTATCGATTTTCCTTTTCAATGTTCCTCGTTCGATCGATGGTTTGCAAATTTTGAGGTGTTTACTTAAATTTGCAATGCTGATCATCTTTCCACATCGAGCACAAGACTTAGAAGGTAACGAACGATTAATTCTCGAACCTGTTTCGCTACATCTTGCCCTGTGCTTGCTAATATTAGTTTTAGATATTAATTTTTCGCAAGTAACACATTCAGTTTTATCATTTTTTCGATTGAAACTGGTGGTGGATGCCATTATGCTTTCTCCAAAAAAATCACAGAAATCAAAAAGTGTCTAGCGATACAATTTTCAGGTATGTTATTTTATATAGAATTTGTTGGAGTGATTACAAAACTCAAAAATTCAATCTACTGTAAATAGAATTTCAGGTGTGTTATTTATATATAATTTCTTGTGTGCGAATACAAAAAAATCAAGAATTCAATCTACTGTAAATACAATTTTCAGGTATGTTATTTTATATAGAATTTCTTGAGGTGATTACAAAACTCAAAAAAAATCAATCTACTGCAAATATAATTTTCAGGTATGTTATTTTATATAGAATTTTCTCAGGGCAAATACAAAACTCAAAATCCAAGACAGTTCAGTTTTAACGTGTTCATATTTGAAAAAAAAAATGCAAAAATACGCCTTGGAGATTTCAACCAATCCACTTTACTAGATTGGCGAAACTCTTAACTATTGTTATTTGGAACCTTTAACCTTTTTTTGGTGACGTAGAGTACGCATAGAGAGGTTGGGTTTAGTGTGTCGCTCGAGTCTCGGTGTCTTCTATCCTCCCATACCAAAATAAACACGTCACAATACAGAAATAATGAGAGGCATGTGTGTGTGTGGCAGAGAGATCACATCGTTCCGAGAGGTTTACAAAAGTCACGATATATAAACATTTGACCGGGACTTGGAAAATTACGATAAGGTACGTTCATCCTTCAAGGATGAGAGAGTGCATTATTTACTCATCACGCTGTGTCAACGCAATAAATAAAAGCACTGAACGTGGAGAGAAAGTGGGAGTTTTTGAGGTTTGGTGAACCTCAATTAATAAAAATGAGTTTTTTGAGGTTTTGGTGAGCTCCAAATAATCAAAGTGAGTTTTTGATGTTTTGGTGCTGTTTTCTACGCTGTGAAACATCGTCAGCACAATAAATGAGGTGCAGAACATGGAGAGAAAGTGAGTTTTTGAGGTTTTGACACATCGTTCCCGAGAGAGAGAGGTTTACAAAGGTCACAATATACAAACATTTGACCGGGACTTGGAAAATTACGATAAGGTACATTCATCCTTCAACGATGTGAGACTGCATTATTTACTCATCACGTTGTGTCAGCACAATAAATAAAAGCGCTGAACGTGGAGAGAAAATGAGAGTTTTTGTGGTTTTGGTGAACCTCAATTAATAAAAAATGAGTTTTTGAGGTTTTGGTGCTGTTTTCTACGCTGTGAAACATCGTCAGCACAATAAATGAGGCGCAAAACATGGAGAGAAAGTGAGTTTTTGAGGTTTTGACACATCGTTCCCGAGAGAGAGAGGTTTACAAAGGTCACGATATACAAACATTGCCGGACTTGGAAAATTACGATAAGGTACATTCATCCTTCAAGAATGAGAGAGAGTGCATTATTTTCTCATCACGCTGTGTCCGCACAATAAATAAAAGCGCTGAACATGGAGAGAAAGTGAGTTTTTGAGGTTTTTTGGAGCTCCACTTGGTGTTTGTCAAACAGTCACACGCTACTGTGAGCTCCAAATGAGTAAAGTAAGTTTTTGATGTTTTGGTGCTGTTTTCTACGCTGTGAAACATCGTCAGCGCAATAAATGAGGCACGGAACGTGGAGTGAAAGTGAGTTTTTGAGGTTTTTTAACATCTTTTCTTGCACAATAAGAAATTTTTTGTACTAGCACAATCAGTTACAATGGCACAATACAAATTTCACTAGTTCAGATCAGTTACAAATGTCAATTTCATCAGTTATCAGTTACAATATCTTTTTTTCATCACTATAGCACGAGACAATCAGAATTTGCACAAAATTTGTTGTTGCGCGCGCGCGCGCGTGTGTATGTATGTGTGTGTATGTGTGTGTGTGTGTGTGTGTGTGTGTGTGTGTGGCACATCGTCCCCGAGAGAGGTAGGTTTACAAAGGTCGCAATATACGGAGTTGGAAAATTACGATATGGCGCATTCGCACACCACTGTTGCCAGCTATAGGTCTCTCTCTCTCTCTCTAGCCCCTGCCAAGTAAGTAGGTAGGACACTGCAAGAAAATAGAGCTCATGCCTTACAAGAGAAAACCATTAAGGCGAGCTCCACCGAGCTCCACATTCTGACGTTAAACCCGTGCAGTGTTGCCATCCACCCATCTCTCTCTCTTTTACAGCAGTGCCGGCTCTCCTTGCCCAGTGTGTGTAGGTTGGCAAAAATTGCTTTATGCACTGTAAGGCAAGCCTCAAGCATAGTTGCCAGCTCCTTGCTTTAGGTTAGGTTAGACCAAAAAAAGCTGTAGGTAGACTGTCGGTTTAATAACTCTTCCCTCTCTCTCTCTCCTCTCTCTTTTTTGTAAAAGGCCATGGCAAAAGTACCAGTAGGTTCGCAACATTGCTTTATGCACTGTAAGGCAAGCCTCAAGCAAAGTTGCCAGCTCCTTGCTTTAGGTTAGGTTAGACCAAAAAAGGCTGTAGGTAGACTGTCGGTTGTTTAACTCTTCCCTCTCTCTCTCTCCTCTCTCTTTTTTGTAAAAGGCTATGGCAAAAGTACCAGTAGGTTGGCAACCTTGCTTTATGCACTGTAAGGCAAGCCTCAAGCAAAGTTGCCAGCTCCTTGCTTTAGGTTAGGTTAGACCAAGAAAAAAAAAACTGTGGGTAGGCTGTCGGTTGTTTAACTCTTCCCTCTCTCTCTCTTTTTTTTTGTAAAAGGCTATGGCAAAAATACCAGTAGGTTGGCAACCTTGCTTTATGCACTGTAAGGCAAGCCTCAAGCAAGGTTGCCAGCTCCTTGCTTTGGGTTAGGTTAGACCAAGAAGAAAAAGGCTGTAGGTAGGCTGTCGGTTGTTTAACTCTTCCCTCTCTCTCTCTCTCCTTTTTGTAAAAGGCTATGGCAAAAGTACCAGTAAGTTGGCAACCTTGCTTTATGCACTGTAAGGCAAGTCTCAAGCAAGGTTGCCAACTCCTTGCTTTAGGTTAGGTTAGACCAAGAAAAAAAACCTTGGTGATTTTTTCGAGTGAGGTGTTGGCAGCTGTCGGTTGTTTAACTCTTCCCTCTCTCCTCTCTCTTTTTTTTGTAAAAAGCTATGGCAAAAGTACCAGTAGGTTGGCAATCTTGCTTTATGCACTGTATGGCAAGCCTCAAGCAAGGTTGCCAGCTCCTTGCTTTAGGTTAGGTTAGACCAAGAAGAAAAAAGCTGTAGGTAGACTGTCGATTGTTTAACTCTTCCCTCTCTCTCTCTCCTTTTTGTAAAAAGCTATGGCAAAAGTACCAGTAGGTTGGCAACCTTGCTTTATGCACTGTAAGGCAAGCCTCAAGCAGTGTTGCCAGCTCCTTGCTTTAGGTTAGGTTAGACCAAAAAAAGGTTGTAGGTAGGCTGTCGGTTGTTTAACTCTTCCCCCTCTCTCTCCTCTCTCTTTTGTAAAAAGCCATGGTAAAAGTACCAGCAGGTTGGCAACCTTGCTTTATGCACTGTAAGGCAAGCCTCAAGCAAGGTTGCGAGCTCCTTGCTTTAGGTTAGGTTAGACCAAAAACCTTGGTGATTTTTTCGAGTGAGGAGTTGGCAACACTGCAAGAAAATGGATCAGTGGCAGTTGGCAACACTGCGCAAGGTTGCCAGCTCCTTGCTTTAGGTTAGGTTAGACCAAAAACCTTGGTGATTTTTTTCGAGTGAGGAGTTGGCAACACTGAGCCTCAAATGATGATTCGAGCCTCAAATGAGGGCGCAGAACCCGGTATATTGTACTACTAATTCTCTAGTGTCTAAAACAGATTCTAAATGGAAAATATCTCCACATTTTTCATCGATTGTTCCAATACACCCAAATATCTCTGTATCCTGGTTGTTATAGTTGTTAGGAAACATTTCAACATGTTGGTTAGTCTCACTAGAAATAGAGACAGAGGGTCTGGATTGATTGCTGTTAATAGCAGTAGAGGTAGAGGGGGTAGATTGGTTGAGGTTATGAACAGTACTATGAACAGTAGGAGAGACATTTTGTTTGTGCTTATTATGCTCTTGTGAATAATCACCCCCCGTTGATTTATTAGCATTATTTTCCCCCAATTCATTGGCAATAGCAACAAAAATATCCTGAGTATCATTGTTTACAGATTTGTTTATGTTGTCAATCGGTATATTTGCTCCATCTGTACCCAAGGCCAAATCCAGATCACTGAGCATACCCTGAGTGGATATATAGCTACTCTGACTATATTCACCAATTTCATTTCTGATTGTATTCAAAACCTCTTGGGTGCTTATTTCAATACCCCTCTCAAAATTAGCAGTGCCTGCATTTTCCATTGAGGTGGAGGGCGTAGATTGGATGTAGTCACTATAACTACCATAACTATGAACAGTAGAAGAGACATTTTGTTTGTGCTTATTATGCTGTTGTGAATAATCAACCCCAATTGATTTATTAGCAATGTCTTCCCCCAATTCATTGGCAACAGCAACAAAAATATCCTGAGTATCAATGTTTATGGTTTTGTCTATGTTGTCAATCGATTTATTTCCCCCAGTTGTACCCAAAGCCAAATCCAAATCATTGAGCACACCTTGGGTGGATATACAGCTACTTTGACTAAATTCTCCGATTTCATTTCTGATTTTATTCAACACCTCTTGGGTGCTTATTTCAATAACCTTCTCAAAATTAGTAGTACTTCCAGTTTCCATTTTTTCGAAGATATCTGAAAATTATAAAGTTCAAAATTACCTAACAACTTGTCAACTAGTCACTCACTCCATCATTAATCTATATAAAACTGTGTTTGTAAAATTGTCTCCAGTCCCCGATTACCCCATCTATGCATAAAACGGGCTTCTAAACAATTTCTCTGTTTGCGCACTGCGGCTGATTGGAACTAGTGCCAGTTTTTAAAAACTAATTTAAATACATACATATGACACCGCTTCAAACTGTAGACCCAGTCCCGATTACCCAATCTGTGCATAAAGCGGCCTTCTAAACAATTTTTTTCTGCATACAGCGGCTGATTGTAACTGGTGACAATTTAAAAAAAATATATAGATACATATAGCTCTGCTTCAAACTGTGGGGTCCAGTCCCGATTACCCCTTTTTTGTGCATAAAACGGTCTACTAAACAGTTCATCTTTTTGCGCACAATAGCTGATTGGGACTGGCCTTCTAAACAATTTCTTTTTTTTTACGCACAGCTGCTGATTGGGACTGGTGACACAGTTTTTTAAAAACAAATGTAAATAAATACATATGACTCCGCTTCAAACTATATGTAGAGTCCCGATTACCCCATCTATGCATAAAACGGGGTTTCCAAACAATTTCTATTTTTGCGCACAACGGCTGATTGGGATTGGTAACAGTTTTAAAAGAGTGATTTTATATACACACATATGATACCGCTTCAAACTGTAGGTCCAGACCCGATTACCCCATCTATGCATAAAGCGGCATTCTAAACAATTTCTCTGTTTGCGCACTGCGGCTGATTGGAACTGGTAACAGTTTTAAAAACTAATTTAAATAGATACATATCACTCCGCTTCAAACTGTAGGTCCAGGTCCGATTACCCCATCTATGCATAAAGCGGCATTCTAAACAATTTCTCTGTTTGCGCACTGCGGCTGATTGGAACTGGTGACACAGTTTTAAAAACTAATTTAAATAGATAGATATCACTCCGCTTCAAACTGTAGATCCAGGCCCGATTACCCCATCTATGCATAAAGCGGCATTCTAAACAATTTCTCTGTTTGCGCACTGCGGCTGATTGGAACTGGTGACAGTTTTAAAAACTAATTTAAATAGATACATATCACTCCGCTTCAAACTGTAGGTCCAGGCCCGATTACCCCATCTATGCATAAAGCGGCATTCTAAACAATTTCTCTGTTTACGCACTGCGGCTGATTGGAACTGGTGACACAGTTTTAAAAACTAATTTAAATAGATAGATATCACTCCGCTTCAAACTGTAGATCCAGTCCCGATTACCCCATCTATGCATAAAAAGGGCTTCTAAACAATTTCTCTGTTTGCGCACTGCGGCTGATTGGAACTAGTGCCAGTTTTTAAAAACTAATTTCAATACATACATATAACACCGCTTCAAACTGTAGATCCAGTCCCAATTACCCCATCTGTGCATAAAGCGGCCTTCTAAACATTTTTTTTTCTTTGCGCACTGCAACTGATTGGGACTGGTGACACAGTTTTAAAAACTAATTTAAATAGATAGATATCACTCCGCTTCAAACTGTAGGTCCAGCCCTGATTACCCCCATCTGTGCATAAAGCGGCCATCTAAACAATTTCTCTTTTTTGCGCACTGCGGCTGATTGGGACTGGTAACAGTTTTAAAAGAGTGATTTTATATAGTTACATATAGTACCGCTTCAAACTGTAAGTCCAGGCCCGATTACCCCATCTATGCATAAAGCGGCATTCTAAACAATTTCTCTATTTGCGCACTGCGGCTGATTGGGACTGGTGACAGTTTTAAAAGAGTGATTTTATATACACACATATGGTACCGCTTCAAACTGTAGGTCCAGGCCCGATTACCCCATCTGTGCATAAAGCGGCCTTCTAAACAATTTCTCATTTTGCGCACTGCGGCTGATTGGGACTGGTAACAGTTTTAAAAGAGTGATTTTATATACACACATATGGTACCGCTTCAAACTGTAGGTCCAGGCCCGATTACCCCATCTGTGCATAAAGCGGCCTTCTAAACAATTTCTCATTTTGCGCACAGCGGTTGATTTGGATTAGTGACATAGTTTTAAAAACTAATTTAAATACATACAGAAGGCCCCGTTTCAAACTGTAGGTCCAGCCCCCGATTACCCCATCTGTGCATAAAGCGGGCATCTAAACAATTTCTCTTTTTGCGCACTGCGGCTGATTGGGATTAGTGACATAGTTTTAAAAACTAATTTAAATACATACATAATGCTCCGCTTCAAACTGTAGGTCCAGCCCCGATTACCCCCATCTGTGCATAAAGCGGGGCATCTAAACAATTTCGTGTTTGCGCACAGCGGTTGATTGGTGCTGGTGACAACCCCCCCCCCCCCCCATCTGTGCATAAAGCGGCCATCTAAACAATTTCTCATTTTGCGCACTGCGGCTGATTGGGACTGGTAACAGTTTTAAAAGAGTGATTTTATATACACACATATGGTACCGCTTCAAACTGTAGATCCAGCCCCGATTACCCCCCATCTGGGCATAAAGCGGCCTTCTAAACATTTTTTTTTCTTTGCGCACTTCGACTGATTGGGACTGGTAACAGTTTTAAAAAAGTGATTTTATATAGTTACATATAGTACCGCTTCAAACTGTAGATCCAGCCCCGATTACCCCATCTGTGCATAAAGCGGCCTTCTAAACAATTTCTCATTTTGCGCACAGCGGTTGATTTGGATTAGTGACATAGTTTTAAAAACTAATTTAAATACATACATAAGGCCCCGTTTCAAACTGTAGGTCCAGCCCCCGATTACCCCATCTGTGCATAAAGCGGGCATCTAAACAATTTCTCTTTTTGCGCACTGCGGCTGATTGGGATTAGTGACACAGTTTTAAAAACTAATTTAAATACATACATAAGGCTCCGCTTCAAACTGTAGGTCCAGCCCCGATTACCCCATCTGTGCATAAAGCGGGCATCTAAACAATTTCGCTGTTTGCGCGCAGCGGTTGATTGGTGCTGGTGACACAGTTTTTAAAAACAAATTTATATAGATACATATAACCCCGCTTTGATTCGAACCCTAGAATTTTTTATTGCAGTGTTAATTTTATTCCATTTCAATATGGTTCACATCTTATCGTTGGTGAATTCTACTGTTGGTTGAGCTACATTGGTCAAACTACACACCAGACACACACGCACTAGAGATTAAAATTAGTAACCATTAGAGAAGTAGGGTAAGCAGTTTGAAATAACAGTTAACTAGAAAAACAAACTTATATCACGCACTTACCTCCAGTTGCATTGTGGGGTTGCAGCAGAAATAAAAAATTATAGCAGCGAAACAATCGGCTTAACTTTTTCTCACTACAGAGCACAGCAAACTGAGTTTTTGAAACTATTTTTGAACTTAAAAATACTGAATAATCACTTTCTGCTGGATGGGGGCAAAAGTTGGACTTTACTACCTGTGACTCGGGGAATTCTTAAATGCGCCTTTTCTAACAAATGAACTAGAACTCTATGGGAAAAATGCTTATATCAGAGCATTTTCATCCAGTGGGCCGAAAAGTAATGCATTTGAGGTAGTAAATCCAGACAATACTAATGTTACTACTGTTTGCAAGGTGAAAGGCATATGTCTAAACCATAAAAACAGCAGCACAATCAATTTCGAATCACTCACCAATGCTATTCTCAACAACACCTCCTCTTTAACTCTACTCAACTCGAACAAAATTGTACGCACAAAAACACATTCCGTTGTTAGTAAGCCGGAAATAAGGGTTTTTCAGGTGGTATATACCAAAAGAAAAAGATGTGCATCAAATTTCGAGACTTTACCATATGGATTCAAACAACAGAAAACAGAATGAGTTAATTTTGTAATGCAGTGGAATATATTTTTATTAGATTAAGTTAATGCTATCCTTAGTAATAGTATATCTGTGATTTGGTCAACATACAAACTGGATACCAAAACAAATCTCATATTATATGCAAATGTTAAAGCTTTTGATTACCAAATCTGTTACTTAGTAAAAAAATAAAAGTGAAAACCATTCATTTGAAACCATTTGCTGTCATTGAAATATAATTATGCAGCCGCTATAATTTTTTGCTTATTATCAGTGCAAATCTGATATTATGTTGTGCACTTTAATGATGGAGTGAGTGACTAGTTGACAAGTTGGTTCTTCGGTGCAACGTTGTATGGTACAAACGGCTTTGTGCCCCTCTCCAACTTAAAAAAAAAGAGGCCCCCACAGATGGTAGCCACGTTGATGTCGTTGTGGGGCTTTCTACAAAAAGCTACCTGTACCAAGCCCAAAAACTTATTTTGAGATGGCGAATAAAAACTTTCCATGCCTGTTGACCTTTAGTTTTCTCAACACACATACCCAGTTGTAATCGAACCCTCGACCCCCCTTTGGTTTCAAAACACATCTGTTTGTGCATAATGGCTAATCGAGACTGGTAACGCATTTTTTTTAAAAAATTCGATACTATTATTTATTTTTGGTTTTAAAACATAGCATACATTAGTGGTAAAGTCTTTGCATTGTAATCAAAAGGTTCCAGATTCGATATTCGTTGAAACAGCTTTATGCATTACGGTTAATCGGGACTGCGTTAAAAAACGCCAACATTAACCCCCTTGGTTGCAAAACTCCAAAATCACCCCATTTTCTATTTGTGTATCAAAAATAATCGGGAATAGTAACTCACTTTTTAAACAAATCAATGTTATTCTGCAAATTTGCCAGCATTGGAACCCAAAACCTTTTGAATACTAAACAACAATATCAGCTATTTTGTTTTGCTTTTTGAATATCTGTTCGTGCTAATCGGGACTGATAACACACTTCTTTTTTATTTAAACAGAAAATCATTATTAGCCACTTTGACAACACTTTCTATGTATATCTCCAACATGTCCAAATGCCACAAAGGGGGAGGACGTGTTCGCCAAAACGCAATAAATGGGGACTAATTCTGTAAACTAAAAAAAAATTATAACTAGAAACTCGAACCTGGAACCTTTCGAATACTAAACACCAGTCACAGCCATTTTGTTTTGATTTTTTAATATCTGTTCCTGCATAAATACTAATAGAGACTCAACACACTTCTTTTTATTTTATTTTAAAAACAACATCATTATCAGCCAATTTGACATTGTGAATCGAACCCGGGGACCTTTTCATTACAGCATAAACATCCTATTTCCAATTAGTTCATTTTCTCTTTGTGCACAAAAAAAAGCTAATCGGAACTTTTAAACAAATACAATTGAATATCCAATTTTCACCAACATTGGGAATCGAACCCTCAACCACTTGGTTAAAACATCTCGCGGAATAAAAAACACCCCCCGCACCGCGCCGCGCCGCGCCGCCCCGCGCCGCCGCTAAACACAAAACGCGGCCGCCATTTTGATTTTATTGAAATACTATTTATGCACAGATGGACTAATCGGGAACCTATAATGGCGGGACAAAACAATTGGCCTCATTTAACTACCTAGAAAATCGAACCCGCGACCTCTTCATTACCAGGCGACAACAATAACCACTAACCCAAGACCGCCATATTGATTTTATTCAAACACTATTTATGCACAGATGGACTAATCGCGACCTATAATGGCGGGACTAAACAATTGGCCTAATTTAACTACCTAGAGATTCGAACCCGCGACCTCTTCATTGCCAGGTGACAACATTAACCACTAACCCAACTCGATTTTCGAACTCAACCATTTTGTTGCCTTTATTTACACACAGGCTAATCGAGACCATTCAATATTGACATCGTCGCCTTGTAATCAAAGGGTCCCAGGTTCGATACTCGGTGGAGGCACATAGTGGTCCGAATCACCACTTTTCAACTGTAGCTCCAATCCTGATTAGTTTTGCCGTGCATAAAACGGACTTAAAAAACTAACTCAATCTATCAATCAATCAATATTGACTCTACCAGGAATCGAACCCTCGACGCCTCTTGTTTTACAGAGCAATAACCTTAGCCGCTAAACTTTCGGGGTAAAGCACCTTCGGCGCCATCTTTAAATCATTTCTTCATGTCTTTGAATCATAGGCAATGGTTGCGCGCGCATTTCCTCCACACACACACAAACATACGCACGTGTTAGGTTAGCATACATCAAGAAACAACGTGACAAATCCATTGACCCCCCTCCCCCCACCGCTTCCGATGTCTTCAAGGTGATCAGACACGTTCTGCTGACTCAACAATAAAATCGCTCGTACCCCGCTACACCGGATGTAACATAACACCAGCCGCATCAAATTTTTGCTGACGCGTAGGAACATAGTGCTGTCATTCTACTAATACGTTTGGAGTTCCGTGAAGAACCACGTCGCCATGGAAAATGCTAAATTCAGATTGGACGAAGTAGAGCAGTTAATGGAAGAAGGAATAGAAAAAGTGAGCATTGAACAGTGGCGAAGAGATGTGGATAAAGTAAAGCAAACCGAGGAAAGAATGTGGGAAGCTGATGGGCTGATTGAGCGTGTGCATGATACAGTTATCATTAATTTGGATACAGATAACGAAAGTAGTGAAGGAAGTGACAGTGACGACTTGGGAGTGTCAACATTAGCAGACGACGATTAAGAACTTCATTTCGGTGACTACAATGTAGCTATTTATTTCTATTCTGCACATTTCATAATATATAATTATGTCAACCGATACGCTCGCTAATAATACGTGCAGCCGGACACTAAATTAATGCAAGCTATAAAAATTTACAAAACTCTCCCACATCGATAATATCGCAAAGTTTTGGCTCAAATCAATAGACGTAATAACAAAAAACGAGGGAGGGTGATGCACAAGTTATGAGTCGAAGCAATAGGTTGAGTCTGCTTTAACTATTTATCGTCGTCGATACGTATATATGTTTTAACAAAGATTTTTGTTTGTCGATGTTATTATATCGCTATGCTGATAATGATGAAATACACAATAGGAAAGCATGAAAGTACTATTCACTGTTCTGTATTCATACACATCAGGGCAGGACCGAGGTGGGTGCGAGACCCAGGGCATGCAATATACGCAGGGCCTATAACCAAAATTTTCCAGGTCTGAGAAAATCAAACATTTTTTTCTCCCTAGTATGAAGTACAGGTGTCCTACATAATCGCAATACAAAAATTATCATAATTAATACAAAATGTATATATATATTTCGTATAATAAGCTGCAATAAACAGAACTTGTTGGAGGTTTAACCCAAAAATTATAGTGGACTAATTAAAGTTTCTAAATTATTGTTTCTATTCCTTTCAAATGTGCCACTGGGGCGCAAAACTGGATGTGTTCAATAGCAAACTATTATTTTAACTATCCAAGTGACAATTTTTAATCATATTCAATAATATTCTCCAGCATGATTCTCCTTTGTTTACTTCTCATTAAATTTTTATGCTGTTGTGAATTTACAGGGTCTTGTGTATAAAAATATTTCCACTCCATGATTTCATTCGACGTATAATTAAACGAATTCTGTATATTAACTACTTTTAGCTGAAATATTTGATCACGATTTTCATACAGTACTTAGTTTAGAATGTGATTTCAGTAATTTGGGGTATTTTTAAGTATGTCAAAACCATGCACGTGAAGTTAGGAGAAATCGGGTTAATTTGTTAAATTGCAAGCACCAGTGTCCCATAAACTCGTAATAAACAGTGAGCAAACAAATATTTTACTTGGCGCGTGCCCCCTTAAAGCGCGGAGCCTCGGGTGAGTGCCCGAGTTGCTCCTCCCAAGGGGTATCTCTTAATCATGTACCTTTACAATGCACCATAAGGTACATGAAGGGGTATTGAAACTCTGCATTATAATTCTTAGACTCATTCTATTTATTATTATTTTAAATTGTAATAGCGCTTGATTTTAAAATGTGTTAATTACACTCTTATAAACAACAGATTGGGAGTTACACAAGATTACCATACCTTGTCTTTATTTTGTTTAAATACCAATGCTGAGACTTTGAATGTTAGCAACTTGACTCGGTACTTGACGGCGGAATATAATCTTTCAAAAACTAATAAAGACATCAATTGACACTATAAATATTTACCGGTAACCTTCAGTAACTTTTTTCGTGTTGTTTGCATGTGTGTGTGTGCGCGCGCGAGAGAGAGACAGAGATGTACTGAGTATAATTGATCTGTACTTAGCCAACTCTGAACGAGCTGAGTTAGCGGTTAAAATTACTGTCTTAATCAGTTATAAATAAAGAAAAAATATAATCAAAGTACACGTGACTTCCTTTTTTTCTTCTTTCGGAGTATTGACGGTAGGAGTAACCGCGCTGCGGCAAAGCGGTAGGCGATGACGGCAACGTCGCAACTCTGATTGGCACCGTGTTCACAACTCCCCTCCAAGAAGCAGGATACACGACGGAACTCGAAGTGCTCGGTTCCTACGCTGACACCAACTTTAGTACGATTGCGACCAAAGTGTGGACTCGGTGCAAACGGTTGAAACGCGCAGCCGAGTCCGAGCAGCGATTGTGAAGTGCAGCCAAAAGGTGATGTGGGTCGCGACTGGAACGCGCCGCCACTGATGTGTCAAATACTTCCACAATGGGGTTCGTAATAAGCAAGCACATTTATGAATGTGTTCGCAGACACAAATTTGTAGCAGCGTTTTCAATTCTTTAAATTTCTTATCTATTTACATATGAGTACATGTTTCATTTCGCAAGTATTTTTATTAATTTATTATCTTAATATATTTTCTTTATTATCTTATACTGTATTCTATTATTGTTCATCTTCCTAATTTACTTTGGCGCTTATTTACACTGTCATTCATGTATATTACAGCAATTATCTGTCTTGAACGCCTTCTGCTGCCATCTCTGTTTAACATTCGTAATCACTCACGCGAATCAGACTCATGGGTTCGTTTCAACAGTAACACTCGAAGTATTTTAAAAATAAAAGTAATTATACAGGGTGTCCCATGTAACTTGACAAATCGAATATCGTAAGAAATATGCATCGAACGAAAAAAATGTTCCATAAGAAAGTATAATAGTATTGTGGGGG
>NW_028143700.1:0-54554 GCF_977018435.1 Lepisma saccharinum
ATTTGTTGGTAATCAGCCATACGATACCTCCCTCACAAAGTCTTCTGCAATCGTGTTCGCTCGCATTGTTCTCCAGCACCTTTTAACTTTCCAGGTGACTCCGTACCCTTACTAAACCACCAAGCTTAAAATTTTGGCAAAGAGGCTTCCAAGAACAGCCATCGGAGCCTCCGAACGACAAATTCCTCAAGAAAATCCACTTTAAAAAGCCTCTTTAAGAAGTGGTAGGCAAGGGGAATCGATGACAGGGCCCCCTGACACAATATCCATGCCAGCTGCGAATCTTATAAAGCGTTACGGCCCGGAAGATCTTATAGATTTACCATTACTGGAGGCTACAAATCTTATCTATGAGGCTATAAGTTCTTCTCGGCAGAGGAAGCCGCTTATAAAGAGGAGGGAAAAGCCAGAACCCAAGGCCTATGGACCCTCATTTTTCCTCCGGTAGAAATTGGATTACCTAGCCATAAGGAGTGAGGGGAGGGGGCACTGCATGTTTCGGAAGACATGGTGGCTTAATTTACATGCGTTGTGGAGATAAGACACGCCGTGGCATCGGAAATTGCGAGGAGGCCCGGAGAGAGATGGCTGTTCCTCGCTTGCATGCAAGTTGAGGGTGTTTTGGGGGGAAGGGCGCAGGTTAGGAACAGCTGATGGGCAATATTGGTCTTCGATGGGCGTTTTCGGGTCTCTAGCTTGTGCCTCTGTCGGGCTGTCCGATTCAATTTCGTGCGGGATTTATATCGTTCGCTTCTAGAAACGTGGCGAGACTGACGTCAGAGGGAGAACCAGTATATTGATGATAACTGCAACTGTTACTTCTGAAAAGTAAACAGTCACGTCCCTGAAAAGTAACAGTTACCAGGGCTGTTCGTTTTGACTAAAAGGTTATTCTAGGTGTGATGACCCACGTGCTGTAATTCAGCGAGTTTCTACGAGTATGCGCAATTTGTTGTTCGTTGTTTTCAGGTGCAGCCTGAACGTTATCGTGTGTGAATTCAGAGTTGACTCGTGTTTCATTTTTTTTAAATATTCCAGGCAAAAAGTAAGTTGCATCACTTTACTACCGCCGGAGTAAAATATCAACTTTAATTTCAGTTGTAGCTCTACAATAATGGATAAATTTAGCATCGTTGTATGCTAAGTGGTGAAAGAAACGAACAATGAAATGGACTCCTACTATTTTATAGCCATGTCGTCTTTTCAATGAGCACGACACGGTGGGGCATCTCTCCATAGACAGAAGAAGAGACGGATGCTCCGTTTTACAGAAAGGAGAGCTGCCTCATTAATTTCATGTCAGGAGAGATACCTTATCTTCTTTTATTCCTAATTTACTTTAAAATAATAATTGTAATTCTTCTTTGTAGCTAATCAGTGGTGATTTAGTTTTTTTTTTTACCTTTAACCACTGTTATTTTTTAAAAGAGATTTACCTACGTTTCGGAGGCTGAATCTGCCTCCGTCTTCAGGGTAGCGTGTAGTCTGTTAGGTCACATAAATGGTTGCCTAGGAGGATTATTCTTGGTGGCCTAGGCCACACCGCGTCTGTCGGTCACAAGGACCTCTATATTGATGAAGGAATTGGGAGCATAAAAGTCGAAACATTAATTTGCCTCAAACATCGCTCTGAAGCTCGCAAGTTGAACGCTCATTCACCCCACATTCCACCGGATGCAGAGCCGAGCAACAAGAATTTTCCACTCGGCTCTGCACACTCAGCAAGGCAACGGCCCTCGCCAGCGGTGAGTGCACCTCCACTGTAAATTTCCATCTGCATCCAGGGATATCCCAGGTGCACAGTGGAGGTGCAAAGTCCACCAACCTATGACTCAAATCCAATGTATAAAACCGCTGGAGACAGTAAATCGATCTCTCACTTCGCTCCAATATCACCACCAAACTGATCGACGAGAAGAGGACGACGGCCTGCTGAGAGATCGCGACACTACGAGGCGGCAACAAGCGAGAAGTCCACAAGCAGTCCGGATTAAGCCAACCGAAGAATCTGCAAGAATAAAACAAGTCGCCGAATTGCCTGCCGTCTCTTACCGTCATCTTCGATCTCTCCAGCGGACACCTGTCACCGTCGCCGACGCCAGAAGCGGAGAGCCAGACCAACAGCAAGGGGTGAGTAGCGTTCAACAACACAGGCTCCCAACAATCCTTCATCAGCCTCCTTAAGGGTAGAGGTGGTTAGCCAAGTCAAACTTAAGACCTATTGTATTTATCTGAGCTACGTCCCGGCGTGACTCGATCCCGTACCTTACCCGACGTCACGCTACAATATACAAAAAATTGCCCGGTAAGATTATGAGTGGCCCAGGCTCCACTTTGTCAGATGACCACGTCAAGGTCACCATGGAAGTGGAAAGAACAGAACTATACCCTTTCTAGATGTACTAGTTACAAGACAAGACCTCACCCTTTCCACAAAAGTGTACAGAAAACCTACCCATACAGGACAGTATCTAAACTTCCTCTCCAACCACCCCAATCCATAAAAACCGTGCACCGAGCAAAGCATCGTGGCCGCGGTGGCTCAGTCGGTAACGCGTCTGACTACCATGCTAAAGGTCCCGGGTTCGATCCCCGGCCGGTTCAAATCCGGGAACTTTTCTAACGTTGAAAGCGGCCCCGGCGCCCACCCAGCGTCGAATAACATGGGTACCTGGGGGACCCCTTGGGGGGTAAAGGCGGTCAGGGGCGTGATGCTGATCACATCACCCCCACTCACGACCGGATCAAGAAAGTGTGGGGCGTTACCCCCACACCCCCTATACGGCGTGGTGCTAAGCACAGGGGAGCACTTTACTTTACCTTTACCGAGCAAAAACCATATGTAAAACCGAACAGGACCTTACCAATGAAAAGAAATCACTCTACAAAGGTCTCGAAAGCAATCAGTGGCGAAGCGTCCTATGAGGCCAGGAGGCCGGTCCTACCCGCGCCATTACTCTTTTAAAGGTGTATTTACTTATTTCGTCAAAACACATGTAATGCAATGGAAAAGTTTGGAATTTTCATTTATGATAATTGCAAAAAAATTCTAACCCTGTCCAGTATATGAACTTTCCACGGAGTGAGGCACATTTGCTGGGGCCTCTTCTCTTCACATTCCGTCGTACGGTCGTATTTGCGGGAAGACTAATCTTACGAGTACTGTACGTATGCTTATAACGTGCTCCTGAGGCCGGTCTCGCGGTGTTACCCACTAGGACGAACAGAATATCAGCAACACTGCATTTCCGCCAGGGTTGGAAATTTGTGGTGTACCGGCATTTTTTTGTAAACATTAGCCTGTGTTCGGGCAGATATATTTCTATTTCATTGTACATTCTCCATATTTTGTGCGAAACTTAGGTTTTCCTCCCTTTCATCGACAAGTGTAAGTGAAATTGAAAATTACGGAGTACTGTAGTTCTGACTTCGTTTTCTGGTCAGAGTGCTGATGGTCTTGTCGATTCACCCAGCACCGTAGCGTAAACAGAAAGTCTAAAGAACTTTATTTCTAAAGAAAGTCTTCATACCAAATTATGTAAATTAAAATGCTAGCTACGCCTTATATTTACGAAGTAGTTTTACTTTCACTGGAAATAGAATAATTTATTTTTATCGTGAACGGGGATTCCCTCGTTTATTTCCTGTCTGTGAAAACTTGCCTCCTGCTCAGGACGCTACAAGGGAGCAGGACTCGGAGCGCGAGGTTCGTGGCAGTAGACTTTTGTTTGTGATTCGTGTCGTGTGCAGCGATCAGATTTATGCAAGTAGTGCTGGACTGAAATGCAAGAACAATCGAGTGAATATGTAATCATCGGTAAGGTAGGACCCACTTTTGGTCTTTCATGTTTCCTTCTTATAACAATCATTTCTAAAATGTTTTCAATTTCAACTATATTTTCCTTTGCAATTAGCAGTGGCAAGTGACAGCAAAATATTAAAAAAAATAATTAAAAAAGTAGCGGCCTGGAGAGACAATGAACCACTCTCCATTACATAGCCCCCTCCCTTTCTTTTTACATATTTAAGCAACTAATGGAAATTATCGCACTTTTGTGCCTACCCTGCTAGGAACTCTACGCTTCGCCACTGAAACCAATAACTACCCACACAAAATAATAAACCCCATAATATGGACAGAAGAAACAACAGACCCACTTCCAAAAGAAAAACCACTGACCACGATCCACACACCATACATAAAAGGAATATCAGAAAGAATCCAAAAAATAACCAAGAAATATAACATCAAGAATACATTCCACTCCAGGAACACACTCCGATCCAACCTGGTCCACACAAGACCCCACACACCCGATATAAAAACAAAAAAGTAATCTACAGCATCCCATGTGAATGCGGGGGAATACATTGGGGAAACACAAAACAAACCTCAGGCTGGGATACTTTGCAAGATCCAAACTAGCGACCCACGCCTGGGAAAACAGCCACAGAATACAATGGGATAAAACACAGATAATAAACGGAAGAAAATGGCTACAGCAGAAAATTCAAGGAAGCATCGCATATGACAACAAGAACAGAACCGATCAGCCAACCCAGCCTAGAGATCAGACCAATATGGACACCATTAGTCAGAAACTTTTTCAAAAAGCAATAGATGGCAGCACTACACCAATGCATCCACATGTCATATATTTACCCACAGAACACAGCATAAACGCTAAAAAAGCAGTGAACTAATTGTACAAAAATACAAACTACAAAAATCACTAACAGCAACGGGACCAGAGTACACAATTCGGACAGTATCCCTCCACACACATAAGATCTCACGCATAGTCTCTATAGATTATTCACACACATTGCACACCAACCCCTCTTTAGACATCAAGGTATAGGTAATCGTAAGTCGGTCTCTCTTGTGTCACGCATCGTGGGCCAATTATTCCAGGTGGAAGCCGTAAGTCTGGAACGGACAAACGGTACCAATTGTGCCTATACGGTGGTTAGGTGATTGCGAGGAACCTTTTTGGTTGAACACGTTGAGTGGAGCAGACATACGACTTACACTATTTTTTGAAACTGTTTTCCCTTACTACCTTCATCCTTCCTCTTCTTTTGTCTTGGGCTCTACAATTAGTTTGGAATTTGGATTCGCTTCTTTGGATTGAGTTGTCAGTTGGTTTGAGTTTGTGCCTCTTTTCCCATAGGATTTGCGTTTGTTCTATTGGATCATATAAACAACTCACGGTTGTGGTCTTCTGATATGCATCATGGTCTTCCTGCAACGCTGCTACGACAGCGAGAAGGGGTGAAAACCTTCACCGGAGGTACTAAACGGACGGACGGTCCAAACTCCGAGACGATGCTCGATTCACGAAGTACCAATGATCCAATGCAAACGTCCAGCTATTCCACAAAACACCGACGTCGCAATTCCTATGAAGGATTACCTCTACCTCAACGTCAACGATCTAGATCACCAATTAAACGAGATACAGGAAATACAGCTCATGCAACCCAACTAAAATCCAAACAACAGGATAACAGCTTATACAACTTCCTGCTCACCAATTACGACACCAAATTCAATACAGCAAAACATGTGTTCCAACAAACATCTAAGTATGTACCAAGGGCACAAATTGCACAAATACTGTTCACCCGTAATGGCATCATATTGAAATCACCAGATCCAGACTTTGCAAAACTAATTAGAAACAAAGCTTCTTTTGAAATCTATGGAGCCAAAGCAAACATCCAAACACTAAATGCTTCCATTCAAAAACAACCACCACCACCACATAAATCCCCACTACTATCAGTTGTCATCAGGGGTGTAGAACCTAGTCTAACAGACGAAGAGATTTTTGAGGAACTGGAATGCGAAGGTGTACAAATCCGCAAATGTATCCGTATTCGCAATAACAACGGACCCACATACATGGTGCGGGTCCTAACAGACTCACAAAATGCTGTAGACACCCTACTACACAGTGGAGCATACATATACAGACGCAGGTACAAAGTTGAACCATCCCGTTCTCAACAACCTCTTCCATTGCGGTGCGAAAAATGCCAACAGTATAACAAGCACACTACTGCTGCATGTCCAAACCGAGATAAATGCGGATACTGTTCAGGACCCCATTCAACCAGAGAATGTTAAAAACCAAACTGCTGCACCAAAATGTGTCACATGTACGGAAAACCATCCTACATACAGTTACAAATGCAAAGCCAAGCCAGATGCAATACCTGAACACCCTGATCTAACAGTTCCCCTGCGCACCAATGACACTGCTACAGAACCTGACAATTCACTACGACATCCAGTAACAGTGGAAGATCTAATACGTTTCTTCACCCTGACTCTCCAAAATGTGCACCCATTTTTAAGGACGCACATATTAACCCAAGTAACAGCATCTGCAAAAACAATTTTCAACTTGCAACTCCATGCAACATACTCTGGTCCTCATGTGCATTTCCACATATCCCACTTGGAAACTGCGGTTTAAGGTTTTGAATATGGCAGTACGGAATATGTATAATTTTCTATTTTTAAATATCCGATCCGTTTCTAAACGAAAAGCTTTATTGCAACACCTGCTTTTGGAAGAATCTGTTCACTGCTTTGCGCTAAACGAAACCTATCTTGCTCCAAAAATGATCTGTCATATTCCACCATACAACATCTTACGCCACGATGGTCCGCCGGGTTAAGAGTAAACGGCGGCACAGCAATTGGAGTAGATAGAAAATTACCATATCGAACAGTTACCTTCCCACCAAACTTCCACTTGCCAGAACATACTGCTAGTACCATCTATTTTCCATCCCGGGTCGTTACTTTTGCTACCATCTATGTAAGACCAGGGGAGACTATTCCATACCAATTCTTTCAACATATCCAAACCCTTAGCAAACATTATATCATAGCAGCGGACATCAATTATCATAGTCGTAGCATGCAAGACAAAACAAACTTTTTACAATTTCTGGACCAAAACACTACAGCAGAATTCCATGTACTGCCCAGAGCCACACGTCCCATAAGTAACACTACCCCTGACGTTGTTATAACATCAACATCTCTAAGTGCCTGCTTGAACATATCTGTGCTGGATTCCATCGGCAGTGACCATGACCCAGTGAAAATTACCTTAAATCTTGGAAACCGCAATACGAGCAGTACAATACAACCTCGAAAAATCTGGTGTTACAACAAAGCGAACTGGGAGGCATATAGTGAAAAGCTACAGAATGCTTTCTCTCACCCGCATCCACCACCAAACAATTCAGAGGAACTCGATACGGCGGTGGAACATCTTACTGCTCAGATTACCAGTGCGGCAACCACTAACATACCTACGACCTCTCTGAATAGTTACAAACCAAAGCTACCTCCGCAATATCTTCACCTAATCACAGCATCACGACGAGCATACAGGGACTACCTCCAGACCAGAAATCCTGAATCCCTTAACTTACACCGTCAATGGCTGCGTACAGTACAAAACTATATAAAAGCTTATAAACAACGTCGATGGATTGAAACGTGCAACCAATTGAGTGACGAAAGCCATCCCACCAAATACTGGAAACGTTTCAAGGTGCTCACTGGACAATCCAGTAGTACTCCTTATCCAATAACAATCAAGGACGCAGCTCTAAACACCGACACTGAAAAAGCTTATGCCTTCGCAAATGTCTTGCAAGACACTTTCACTCCAACACCACAACTAGCTCCAAATCTCCGCCTCCAGACCAAAATTGACAGAGTCACCAACCCCAATAACAGGCAACTGCAACCCAGTAATACGCACACTATTGATCCTACAAATGCTCTAACTGTTCCTATCACAACAGATGATATTATCAATACTGTGCGTAGGAAGAGAAACACTGCTCCCGGATTGGACAATATCACATACGTATTGATTAAACAGGCCCCGCTTGCATTGCTGTCCTTTCTGGCCATTATCTACAATTTTATCCTCCGCACAGGACACTACCCGACAGACTGGAAGATTTCAAAGGTTCTAATGTTCCCAAAGCCAAACAAAGATAGTACCAACCCAACAAACTATCGACCTATTCAGCTCACATCAACATTTAGCAAAATATTCGAACGCATCATTGTTCGACGCATACACATGCACTTACAAGCACACAGTTTACTTCCGTCGCACCAAGCAGGCTTTAGACCTCAACACAGTGTCCTTGACAATTTACTAAAACTAACGACTCGCATCACAAATCACTTCAACACATCCAAACCATCCTGTCTAGTACTATTCGACCTGGAGAAAGCATTTGACAAAGTATGGCATACTGGGCTCATCTACAAGCTCCATAAATTCCACCTACCGCTTTCCTATGTCAGATTAGTACACAGCTTCCTAACAAATAGGGTCGCTTATGTCACTGTAAATGGAGCAATGTCATACCCCATTTTCCCTTACTCTGGCGTTCCACAGGGTGCTGCTTTATCACCACTACTCTACATACTATACGTTGCCGATATGCCAAAACCCCCACAAGTTTCAATCTACCAATTTGCTGACGACACCGCATTTCTCGCCTGTTGTTCAACCATCCAAGCCATAAACAAAACTCTCCAACCAGCTATAAACTCCTTCCAAAGATGGTGTGACACATGGCGTCTCACAATTAATGCTCTCAAAACACAAGCATTGGTGTTTCTTCAGACAGGTTGTCGCTCGAAGATCCAAAGGAACCCAACATTATTAAACATCAAAATACGGGGAACTCCAATTCTGCCTGCCACCACTGCAAAATATCTGGGAGTCATATTTGACTCCAAGCTAACCTGGAAACCTCAATTGCTCAACATCGTCCAAAAAGCTACAAATCGTCTGAGCTTGCTCAAACGGCTAATTGGAACATCCTGGGGACTCAACTCCCAGGTTGTCCTACATACCTACAAGGCTTTCCTTCGACCAGCAATTATTTACGGCCACACTGCATGGATATCAGCCCCAGACTCATTCTATCACAAACTACAAGTTATGGAAAGACATGCTCTTCGTTTGGCCTTCAGAGTAGTCCTACCAAGTCCTACACGACTACTGTACGAGCGAATAACCTTCCCGGAAATCACAACCCACATCGAAGCCATCCGTCACAAATATATAACTGGTCGAATGAACTCGCACCATCCACAACTTCTCAGCACAATGTACGAAGATGCTCTACACGACTGCCTTCCCACTTACCACTGCACACCATTACAGCATCTCTTAACCATGTATACCTTCCTGATAGATCCACAGCATCCTGATTATCAGCTATATATAATCCATCTTCCTCCGGAACTACGGCACGTGATATATCCAACACATGCCGCACCATAGCAAATTATTACTTTCCTAACAAGTAATTTTCCCACTACTGAATAAATAACATCTAACTACCCCCAGAATAAGTAAATTTGTACCACTTCAATACTGAAAACACACTTAGACCATCACCTTGCAAGGGAAAACATTTATGAAAACAATTCACTTACCAAAGAGAAGGTGTAGCCTTCTAAATGGAAAGCGAGGACAAAAAAAAAAAAAAAAAAAAAAAAAA
This sequence comes from Lepisma saccharinum, assembly GCF_977018435.1. Taxonomy (NCBI): domain Eukaryota; kingdom Metazoa; phylum Arthropoda; class Insecta; order Zygentoma; family Lepismatidae; genus Lepisma; species Lepisma saccharinum. Next base: position 9,565 of record NW_028143700.1, read on the forward strand.
CCTCTTTAGACATCAAGGTATAGGTAATCGTAAGTCGGTCTCTCTTGTGTCACGCATCGTGGGCCAATTACTCCAGGTGGAAGCCGTAAGTCTGGAACGGACAAACGGTACCAATTGTGCCTATACGGTGGTTAGGTGATTGCGAGGAACCTTCTTTTGGTTGAACACGTTGAGTGGAGCAGACATACGACTTACACTATTTTTTGAAACTGTTTTTCCTTATTACCTTCATCCTTCCTCTTCTTGGTTGTCTTGGGCTCTACAATTAGTTTGGAATTGCTTCTTTGGATTGAGTTGCCGGTTGGTCTGAGTTTGTGCGCTTTCCCACAGGATTTTCGTTTGTTCCATTGGATCATATAACAACTCACGGTTGTGGTCTTCTGATATGCATCATGGTCTTCCTGCAACGCTGCTACGACAGCGAGAAGGGGTGAAAACCTTCACCGGAGGTACTAAACGGACGGACGGTCCAAACTCCGAGACGATGCTCGATTCACGAAGTACCAATGATCCAATGCAAACGTCCAGCTATTCCACAAAACACCGACGTCGCAATTCCTATGAAGGATTACCTCTACCTCAACGTCAACGATCTAGATCACCAATTAAACGAGATACAGGAAATACAGCTCATGCAACCCAACTAAAATCCAAACAACAGGATAACAGCTTATACAACTTCCTGCTCACCAATTACGACTCCAAATTCAATACAGCAAAACATGTGTTCCAACAAACATCTAAGTATGTACCAAGGGCACAAATTGCACAAATACTGTTCACCCGTAATGGCATCATATTGAAATCACCAGATCCAGACTTTGCAAAACTAATTAGAAACAAAGCTTCTTTTGAAATTTATGGAGCCAAAGCAAACATCCAAACACTGAATGCTTCCACTCAAAAACAACCACCACCACCACATAAATCCCCACTACTATCAGTTGTCATCAGGGGTGTAGAACCTGTCTTAACAGACGAGGAGATCTTTGAGGAACTGGAATGCGAAGGTGTACAAATCCGCAAATGTATCCGTATTCGCAATAACAACGGACCCACATACATGGTGCGGGTCCTAACAGACTCACAAAATGCTGTAGACACACTACTACACAGTGGAGCATACATATACAGACGCAGGTACAAAGTTGAACCATCCCGTTCTCAACAACCTCTTCCATTGCGGTGCGAAAAATGCCAACAGTATAACAAGCACACTACCGCTGCATGTCCAAACCGAGATAAATGCGGATACTGTTCAGGACCCCATTCAACCAAAGAATGTCAAAACCAAACTGCTCCACCAAAATGTGTCACATGTACGGAAAACCATCCTACATACAGCTACAAATGCAAAGCCAAGCCAGAAGCAATACCTGAACACCCCGACCTAACAGTCCCCCTGCGCACCAATGACACTAGTAGTGGTCATGGGCCGGAGCCACGCCAGAAAATGGGGCTCGCCTTAATGGATTTCTCTCGTAAGGCATGAGCCCCATTTTCTCGCAGTGTTGCCAGCTGCTTACTCGAAAAAATCACCAAGGTTTTTTTGGGTCTAACGTAACCTAAAGCAAGGAGCTGGCAATCTTGCTTGAGGGCTCGTTTTAATGGTTTGCTCTTGTAAGGCATAAGTCTTATTTTCTCGCAGTGTTGCCAACACTTTACTCAAAAAAAAATCACCAAGGTTTTTTTTTTCGGTCTAACCTAGCCTAAAGCAAGGAGCTGGCAACTTTGCTTGAGGCTTGGTTTACAGTGCATAAAGCAAGGAGCTGGCAACCTGGTGGTTTTGCCATAGCTTTTTACAAAAAAAGAGAGAGGAGAGAGAGAGGGGGAAGAGTTAAACAACCGACAGCCTACCTACAATTTTTCTTGGTCTAACCTAACCTAAAAGCAAGGAGCTGGCAACTTTACTTGAGGCTTGGTTTACAGTACATAAAACAATTTTTGCCAACCTACATATACTAAACAAGGAGAGTTGGTACTGCCGTAAAAGAGAGAGAGGTGGGTGGATGGCAACACACGCGCGCGCGTGTGTGTGCGTGTGTGCGTGTGTGTGTATAATATGTAGCATTATTAACTAGAGTGTGTTGGCAATTTACTTCCAACTAAAAAAAATAGAGATGCCAACGTTGCTGTAAGATGAAGAGAGAGAGAGACCTACGGCCGGCAACAGTAATAAGCGAATGCGCCATATCGTAATTTTCCAACTCCGTATATCGTGACCTTTGTAAACCTCTCTCGGGGGAACGATGTGCCACACACACACACACGCGCGCGCGCCGTATTCTTAAATAACTAACAAGAACAATGAATCTTTTTGGCTTCCGCAAACAGATCAACATGGAGACTGCACCGCCAAATTTCAATAACCTTTTACCTTCCGTGTTATCTAAACTCAATGGTTTACTGATCGTTCACCTCAACAGCATTTGGACGAAACTGAATGACGATGTGGGTAAGATGTTTTATGTTTTTAATAACAATTTACATTTCTACGAAATTCCGATCGACGGGAAACTTCAAATCACCGCGAATCCGGTGAACGCAGGCGAAATCAAAATTTCTACCGGCAAGAACATTTTTAGAATCAAGCACGACAAGATGCTTTCTAACATTACGTACGATGTTTCCGCAGGAGATTACCTGTACGTGGAACTCCTCGGAGATTACGACAAACTTATTCCTCTCTTCGTAGAATTACGAATCGTCTATCCTATTATAAATAACCGTTAACCAAAAATGCCTAACGACATTTTCGGCAACACCAAGCGTGTAGACCATGCAGAAGAGATTCTCATGTTGGACGTTCGAGTTAAGAAGTTGAGGACCGATTTGATCGCTTTGCAGGAGACCTTAAACAAAAGTTTAGATTCGGAAATCGCCACGCTCCAAACGCAATGTCTCGACCCCATTCTGAAAATCGATTCCGAACTGAAGACGCTGATAAAAAATTATGTCGACGTACCTTCTTACGACAGCGTTCAAAATATACAGTTGAGCGTGGATTCGCTTCAAAATGATTTGGCCAAATTACAGCAATTTCAATCGAAAAATGAAGATTTGGAAAAATTGAAACTCGAAATCGAAGAACGAACTTCCGCAATAGAAAAGAATTTCTCTGAACTTCAAACCGTCGTGAACGATATAGACGCAGAACGCTTGCATGTCGTCGTTTCCAAATTACAAGAAGAATTCACCGGCACGTTGGAAGAAATTAAATCCAAGTTGCAGACTTTGGAAGATACCATGACGAACCTACCATCGTCGGACGAACTGCAGGTCATCGGTAAAAGCGTCGCGAACATAAAAATTCAATTGGAGGCGTATCGAGATTTCGAACACATTCAAACCACCATCGCTACGCTTCAGGCGTCTCTGGAATTGATCAACGAAGAAATTAAAAATATTCACGCTGAAGCGAGAGCGTTGACGAGCATTCAAGACACGTTGAGCACGGTTCAGCAGAAGATCGAATATTTAGAAAATTTGAACGTCGAAACGAATCTCGCTCATTTTCATCACGTACTCGACAACATACAGGGTGACTTGGAATCGTTACGGACGAGCGTGCCTTCGAGCGAAGATTTGGAAAAATTGAAAACGGCGGTGACGGCACTATCCGATTCGAGCGACATCAAAAGTTCGTTGAGCGATCTCGAGAGTAGGGTGGCCAATCTCCCCACCTCCAAAGAATTGCACGCTTTGAAAAGAAACATATCTCGAATGCTGAAACGACTGGAAACGGAAACGGCGAACGTGGAACAGATTCGAGACGAAATCAATTTGCTGGTGTCGACGCTGCCCACTTCGCAGAGCGTCGCCGACCTTCACGCGCAGTTTACCGAGATGCGAAGCATCGTGAACGATCTTACCGAGAAGAGCTCGAAATTGAATCAAGTCGAGAACCTTCAGAACATCGTCGTCAACGTCAGAGATCAAGTTGGAGTGCTGGAATCCACGCAGGAATCGACGCTGGCTTCTTTCGGTGCCAAGTTGCAAGAACTCAACGAAAACTACAAGCAGTTAAACGTGGAAGTGAAAATCAAACCGTCATTTTCTACCGTAACGGATACCATAATCGAGCATTTGCTGCCTATCGAAAATAAACTCGGACACGTTCACAGTAATCTGCTCGGCGTCGACACTAAATTTGCCAAATTGTTCACCTTGCAAGCCATCGAAATCAACAGCGTACCCAATCAACAGAGAATCTCCACGTTCGTCGAAGGTAACAAACTGTACATGTTGCATCCTTATCATCCGTACTACAAGTTTCTCCTCGATGGCACGATTCAGATAAACTAATTTTCGTACTGGTCTCACGGCAGAAAAGCTAGCGTTCCCACCATGACCTTAATATCGAATCGTGGTGTCCAGAAAGCGGGAAACATTCCTCTGGCACGTTGGAACGAAACGCGCAACATATATGAAATACACGAAGACGAAGATCTCACTGTTTTCGACGTGAGTGCCGGCGATAAGCTGATCATTCAAAACACGAGCGAGGTGCCACCTTCTTTGAATCCCATCACGCTGGTGCTTCTCTTCAAACGTAATCTCTAAAAAAAAAAATGTCTAGGCAAGCTATTGTCGAAGAATTGCATAAACCTGCACGCCGCAACTACGAACGTTTGGCTGTGGTAACCAAGGGCATCGACGACCTCTGGCAAAGCGACCTTGTGGAGATGAGCAGCGGCAATTTGAAAAACGTACATAAATGGAACAAGGGCAACAAGTACCTCCTCACCGTCATAGACACGTTTTCGAAATTTGCATGGGCTCTACCTTTGAAGGCGAAAACGGGATCGTGCGTCACGGAAGCATTCAAATTAATTTTTCGCGAAAGCAGCAGACGACCTCGGTTTCTGCAAACGGACAACGGTAAAGAATTTTACAACGCCGTATTCCAAAAGTTTATTCAAAAACATGGCATTCGACATTATTCGACCTTCAGTCACATCAAAGCCAGCATCGTGGAAAGATTCAATCGAACCTTGAAAACACACATGTGGAAACGATTCACGCTTCGGGGAAATTACAAATGGGTCGACATCCTGCCGGAACTCGTCGACACCTATAATGATACGGTACACAGAACGATAGGCATGAAGCCGGCTGACGTTACGAAATCTGACGAGCAGCGTTTAATTTCTACAGTTTACTGTCCAAAGTACACACCCACGACAAAAAAAGCTAAATACAAAATTGGAGACCGGGTGAGGATCAGCAAATTCAAACGCACCTTCGAGAAGGGATTCACAAAAAATTGGAGCACGGAACTCTTTACGGTGGTTCGAGTTTTACCCGGAAACCGACACACGTATATAATAAAAGATAGTAGCGGCGAGATTTTGAAAGGAAGATTTTACGAAGAGGAACTCTCTAAAACGAAACACCCCGACACGTACCTCATCGAGAAAGTATTGCGTAGGAAAGGTGACAAACTGTTTGTCAAATGGCTGGGACTTCCGAAAAAGAGTTGGATCGACGCGAACGAAGTGATCTTGTGAGTACGTGGAACGTGGTGAAGCGTCTACCGGATCCGGAAAGTCAAACGAAGAAAAAGAACGGCGAGTTGCTTCCCGACAGCATCCGCTGTCTGATCGTAGGTCCTTCGGGGTGTGGGAAAACGACACTGCTCGTGGACAATTTTCTCCTCGCACCGAATTGGTTAGATTGGAAGAACAGGCACCTGTACGTGTTCTCGAAAAGTTTGGAGCAATCCAAATACCAGCAACTGATGAAACTGTACGATGGTCTGGACATTGCAACGTTCGCATCGGAAATAAAACCACTCGACGATTGTCGTGAAAATTCAGTTGTTGTGTTCGACGACGCCATCCTGGAAAATCAAAATGAAATTCGCAACTTTTTCACGCAAGGTCGTCACAAAGGAATGGATTGTTTCTACCTAGCTCAAACGTTTTCCAAAATTCCAAAACAGTTAGTACGCGACAACGCTAATTTCATATGTTTGTTTCGTCAAGATCACACCAACCTCAAGCACGCGTACGATGACTACGTAGGCGGAGACATGAACTACAATCAATTTTCGGAACGCTGCTGCTCTACTTGCTGGAACGGTGACGATTTCGGATTCGCGACGATCGACATGACGAGGAAACCCAACGACGGAAAATACAGAAACAAAATCAACGACTTTCTAAACGTTGCAACGTTGTGAGAAACGACGTGTATAAATAACGTCATGACGAAACGAAAAATCGAGGACGAAAATCTCAAGCTTCGCGATTACCTCGCGAAACGCTTCAAAGGTTGGAAATCCGAGAATCGCGGATTCTACGAAGAGAAGAAACGTCAGGATCAACCTGTGATCGATGCCATCAGCGGTCTAGGTAAAGAAATTAAAAGTGTCACGGAACAAAATAAAAATTTGATCAACGAACTCGTACCGCTCGCAGCTAAAAGTTACGCCGTACCCACGCCCATTTCGAGCATTCCTTCGACACCGTTCGAACTGAAGGATGCACCGGCACGACGCCGAGCTATAGGTAGCACGTCGTCGTCTTCGGATAAAATCGAGTTGGGACCTTTGGCGCGAGACTACCTGAGTACGGGGAAATTCGACAAGGATGAAGTGTTCGGATTGTATCCCAGCATGGAAACCAACGAAGGCGGTGGTGTGGTGTGGAAGATTGGGAAATCGAAGGTGACCTTCGAAGGCAACGACATTAAAGTCAATTTAGGCGAGAAGGATAGTTGGACCAGGTATCCGGGTACGGTGGGACTGTGGGAACTCGTTGCCAAAAAGCAGCCGAAAGATTACACCGACGAAGATTACCAGAGTTACAAGGAAATTCTGATCATGACGGATGCCTTGTACCAGAACAACGACGCCTCGCAGAATAGGGTGAAATCGAGCAGCGGCGAGAAGTACAGGAATCTCATCAAACCGATTTGGAACCAGGTGAAAACAGGCAGCGGCGTCAAACGCTACAACACGCTACCCAAAGAATTTGTTTGGGTGGACGACGTTAGGAAACTCGTGGACCGATTGTTGGTGATAGCCGGCGAAGAGAATGCAGGCAACCGTAATTTCTACAACGAGAAGGTTGGCATCGTGGACATGATCAGCACGAAACTTTCCAACTTCATCGTGAACGACGACAAGGGCATAGGTTACCTGATCAAAATCATCAACACGCTGCCTCCGAAATTTTGGAACGTGGCCGAAGGAAAGGGGCTCGTGAACGACATCATCAACAAGTTACCTTTCGAGATGCATCTACCTGGCTACCAGTACTGCGGACCGGGTACCAAACTCGAGAAAAGATTGGAGAGAGGAGACAAGGGTGTGAATCCGTTGGACGCCGCATGCAAAGATCACGACATCGCCTACAACACCACGCAGACGGATCTGGACGCACGTCACGAAGCAGACAGAAAATTGGAGCATGCAGCTTTCGAAAGGTTCGTGAGCAGAGACGCATCGTTGGGTGAACGGGTCGCCGCACTGGGTACCACCATCGCCATGAACACGAAACAAAAATTGGGGTGGGGTATATAAATAACATCCCAGTAAAAAAAACAAAAAAAACTTGATATATAAATAACACACATCATAAAAAAATATTCTTCGGTATATATAAATAACACACATAGTGAAAAACAATTAAATTTCTCTCTAACACTCTGAAATTTTTTTGATATGACGACTGAAAAAATGAGCGATCTCCAAACATTAAAACAAATGCTAAATTTGTCAGTCGAGTATGTAAAAATTCAGGAATTGGAAGTCGACAAACCTTACACGATAACTTCCGGTTCAATCGTTTCTACCCAGTATGGTCCCAAGGTACGCTTGTTGCTCAACGCACAATACAGTCTATTTTTACCAGATCGATACGCTAACATGTTATCCGACGAGAAGCTATCTATTTTAATCGAGAACAAAACTCGAATCGTGTACAAGGGGACAAAGGAACTTCTTGGCAAGAAAACGAAGCACGTAATAGAATTTGTGTAACGACTGCGAGGCCGTAAAAAAAATCTCGGAACATTTATATATAAATAACATACCGTAAAAAAAACTACACGAGAAAAATCTCAGAATATATATATAAATAACATACCGTAAAAATAACACATAGAGCATCAACATGAAGCCCAAGGGTGTCGTGTACCAGATACCATACTCCAATCTTAAAAATCTAGGTGTCCTCGATGGGTTACTCACCAAGAAACAACGCGAGAAGAAACGTTCTTGCTTGAGCAAAGGACACGGAATGAAATTACTTCTCAGCACACCTCAGTTGAGACGCTTGCAGCGTTCGCGGAAACAGCAAAAGGTCGGAGGTTTCATATTCAGCATCCCGGCCATCCTGGCAGCATTGGGGGCCGTTGGAAGTTTAGCCGGCGGTAGCGCCGCCATCGCGAAAACCGTCATCGACTCGAAGAAGAACAAGGCGGAATTGGAAGAACAGAAACGTCACAACCTGGCCATGGAGAAGAAAGTGGGGAAGGGCGTGATGAAAAAGTTTAAAAAAAAGAAACAACAGCACTCACCAACCGAGATATTGAATCTCTGATCGAACCGTTACAAATCAAACACTTCAGAGGAGTTTTCATGTCCGACTCGTTACCTTCAAGCGTTAAAAGAAGAGAATGCGGAGTAGTCAACTTGGACGGTCAAGAAAATCCAGGCACGCATTGGATATGTTACCACAAAAACGACAATAATAAAGCATTCGTTTTCGATTCTTTCGGAGGTGTTCCACCTACAAATTTAATTCATTATCTGAAAACGAACAAAACCTCTATATACTACAACGACGAACGCATTCAAAATTTCGAAGACGTGAACTGCGGCCATCTCTGCCTCTCCGTGCTCGCGTTTCTCTCTAAAATAAATAACCCTACGATCGAGGATTTCCAGAAAGCATTGTGGAACCTCAAACAGCATCACTAGGATGGGCGTGTTCCATCTCACGAGCGAATCTTCAATCTTGAAACTCACGCTGCACGACGACATCGTCTATCCTAAATCCGTGGCTCTGCGTGCATTCTACAGCATGTACCTCATACCTAACGTCACGCAGCACAACAACAAAATTAGCGTCGGAAGCGAACACATCGTCGTCACGCCAGGCCAATACAATCTTTCCACTTTGCAAGCTCAATTACCCAAAGGCACGTACCTTTCTCAAAATTCGGTCACGCACAGAGTGGAAATCGTATCGGCGACGGAGACCGTGGACCTGGGCACCATGGGAGAACTTTTAGGTTTCGAGAACGACACAAAACTCGAAGCTGGCATCAAGCACACGGCAACCAACATTCCTAAATTCTTGGCCATAGAGACTCTGAACGTACACTGCAACGTGGCGGAAGGCATGATCACGAAATCTTCGGACGGATTATTAGGAAGTCACAAGCAGACGGGAATCATAGCCACTTTCAAACCAAGTTCCGAGTTCATGGAACCGATCATCTACACGCCCTCTTCGCCGATCTATTTTCCAGTATGTCGCAACCGCATAGACGACATAGAGTTGGTGGTGACGAACGAGAAAGGAGACGTGGTGGATTTCGCAGGTGCCACTACGACGGCCATCGTGGAGATCAACGTATAATAAATAACCATACATGTAAAATGGAGCAAATCGAAAGTTACGAATTGCAATCTTTCCCTCCCAACCGTCGCACGTTCGCCAATCTCAACGAAGCGAACAGGGAGATCGAATACGACGTGGACGTAGGGGATGGGTTCGTTCATCCTCACAGAGCGGACCTCTACCTTCAATTCGACGTGGTGAAGAAAGAAAGCGGAGAAGCGTTTCCTGCAGCAGCAAACTTGATACTCGTGGACAACTTCGTGCCTCACCTGTTCTCGCAGGTGGAGGTGAGGAAACACAACACCGTCATCGACAGAATAGATTATCCAGGCATCACGTCGACGGCAGTGGGAACGTTGAAATTATCCAAAACGGACGCAACGTACTATCAGGCCGGGACCAAAATATCGACGAGAAGTCACACGGTGCTCTTTCCCATGCGTCTGCTGCCTGGTTTCTTCTCGGACTACAAGGAGATCATGTGGAAGGGAGGACTGAAAGTCACGTTTCGAAGAGCGGCCAACGACAACGACGCACTGATGCGATACGCTACTTTGGGTCCGGACGGCACCACGCCGATAGCCAACACTTTACCCGAAGCAGCGAAATGCGTCATCCGGAGCATGGAATTGAGAATGCCGGTGGTGGAATACGAAACGAACTACGCCCTCAAGTACAAAGCGGAGATCTTGAAAAGTCCGCAGGTGCCGATTCACTTTCACGGTTACCAGTGCGTGCAGAAGATGGCGTCGGGAAGTCACATGGAATTCGACGTGACGACGCAGTTCAACAACATACAGTTCGACATGCCAGATTTCGTCGTTGTGCTCTTTCAGACCGGACGCAATAACGATCAGGAAAGAGATTCCAGCAAGTTCGACGACTGCAAGATCAAGAACGTTTATCTCAAAAATGGACGTAACGAAGTGTTCCCGCGCGAAAATTACAACCTCGACATGACCAAAAACGATTACCTCAAACTTTACGAAGCTTACACGGCTTACAAACGCGTGACCGAGGGAAGCGTGGACGTGTACTACGCGCCCAGCGAATTCAAAACACGCAGGCCGATGTTCGTCATCAACACATCTAAGAGAAAGCAGGTGGTGGTCAACGATCGAACCAACATCAAGGTCGTGTGCGAGTTCCACGACGTGCTGCCTGCCGATACTCTGTGCAGCGTCATCCTGATTGCAGAGAAGTTTTTTGTGTATGATGTCAAAAATGAAAGAGTGACCGAACAGTTTTAAGTAAAAAAAAAATCACATAATTCTCAAAAAATTATACTGACCGCAGGTTCAAATATTAGATTAACCTGCAACGCAATGTTTAGGATGTACTGCGAGGAACACCTTCTTACATTTGTGAGAATAATCTGGAATAAAAAAAAAATAAAAAAAAAATTAATTTTAATGCATTTATAATAAATCACACTTGAACGCACAAAGGAACTTCCCCTTTGGCCCTGCGTGTGCCCCATATTCACCCCGTAGGGTGCGGCAGGGAGTTAGTCCCGCTAAAAATTCCAAACCTCCACCTGTTTTTTTTTTGCATTTGAAGATAAACAAAATATTGTTTATATTTTGGCTATATTAAATTAGAACTTCTGTTACATAAATTGTTTTTTTTTTTCATACATACATACATACATGCCATTTACCACATTCTAAGCTAATTTTTAGACGATGGTGGCCCCATGGGAGCGTGTGAATCCCACATTTCAGAACGCACCTCTTGTCGTCGCGTGCGTCCAGGGCAACCTTTCTCACCTGGTTGGTTGTCAACACATGGTCGACGCTCTGGATGCGCTGCTCCACTCCTGCAATTGACGTCCTATTTATAAGGGCTTTGACGTAATCCGCGAACTTGAGTAACTCTCGGACGACCCGCCTGTCCACACCCTTAGCCTTTTTCGTGATGGATCCTTCTGCCCGAATAGCATAGGTTTTGGAGCGAAGACCGGCATCCTCGAGAGGCACATCACCTTTCTTCTCGTCTTTGAGTTTGCCGGGCACCTTCTTGTTGCGAGCCAGGATGCCGTATCGGTTCGGCTGGGGATAGTTTGAGGTGTCGAAAAGGTTAACCAAAGATGGAACCGTGGCCATGTCCTTGTACGCGTCGGCTGTGTGAACCTGGTATATTAAACTGTCCGTGTCTATGTAGAGAAGCGAGATGTTGTGGCCGTAGTGTGCACGTAATATGTCGTAGTACGTCTCGAACATGTGTAGCTTGCTCAGATCCAGAACCGTGACTCCAACGTAGATGGGCTTGGTGAGCCTCACCTCACCTCGATTCATGTGAATCAGAGCCAGCTGCTCATTGTAAATGGTTCTTGATTTGAATAACGGGGTTGCTACGAGCCTGCAATATTGTGCTTTGTTTGATATTAACCTCACATCTACACGATTTCGCACATTCTCCATAGTTTTCCCGAACACCGCATTGTTCATTAACTTGAAGAAATCGCGATCGAAATCAGAAGTGGCGACTGTGCGATGTTCGGTGTTGAGCTCGATGTATGGCCTCATCCATGGAGAATGCTCGAACATCAAAACTCGATGTACCGTGCGGACGGTAACCCCTCGCTTCATCAACCACCGGAGGTTTTGGTAGTGCAGGACATAACGCTCTTTGGGCACAAAGTCCATGATGAGCTTTGCTTGGTTCGAGCCGGGTGGGCATTTGAAATCCGGAACCGGCGGAAGATCGCAGAACAAATCTTGCACCTTCTCGGAGAACTCGATGTCCACCTCGGCAAAAAATCCACGCTCCGAATCGTCGAAACCTTCAACGTCGAAGTTGGAGGGATCGGCCCACTCGAAGCCTCCAAAGGGGAGTGGCTTCATCATGCAGTATCCGTAGAGGTTGTTGACGTCCGTGTGCATGATGTAGCTGGACGGTTGCGAAGGGTCGTAACCGGTGGCCATGTGGTGATGGTTGGCGCGTGCGTATCGCAGCGGCACCTGGACCATTCCACCCCGCACGGCACGTTCCACGAACAGCATCATGTCCACGTCCGAAAGAAGCTCAAGCCTGATTTTCGTAAGAAGAAGCATGGCCGACCAAGCCAGTCCGGGAAGACTGTAGAAGTATGCAGGGTCCAGCTTGTAGATGGTCTTCGCAGTTGCACGAAACGCCTGGAACACGTCGGCGAGGAGCGTCACATCAAGTTTGAGGTACGCATCGTGGTAGTCCCCGAGATTTTGGCAATCCAGCTCGCGCCACATGGACTGAGCATGGTTATAGTCCTCCTCAGATATGTCCGAGCCTCGCAGCTTGCTATAGAAGTTTGCTCGAGGAGGTAGCGACGTCTCCGCGAACTTGGTAGGGTCCGTGACGTATTCGTAGGGGTAGACCCCCTTACGCCTGAAGAGACCGGCGTCCAAGTTCGGAAAATTCGCAGAGGTGATGAGTGTTTGCTCGTCGCTGAGTTTCCCCGCGAGAGCATCGAGGCTTGCCGGGAGGAACCTCAGGGAGTCGAGGAAGCGAAGCTCGACGGTAGAGCGTGATCCCGGGATCGACACTCGTTTGCTCAAGCTAATGTAACGCTCCTCGTTCTGCGCCAGGACGTTGATTCGCATGTCGTCGTACCCCAAGTGATGCACCAGATGGTGGAAGTCGTATCCCGAGCCATTGTGAAAAAACACAGGGATGAAGCGCGGGTCCCGGGCCATTAGGTTGCATCCGTTGCACCAAGGACCAACATACCTACCGTTAAAGTGATCGTGGTGTTGGACTTTACAATTTTCGGCGGTGTACTCTTTAGCGCAAACGGGGCAAGCGGTGGCTTTGTTGTGTTTACGTTGATCGTCGGGGGACAGTGGGAGCATAGGCTTGGGGGCCAACAGTACCTGCCCTATCTCGATGGCCTCGACAACCATCCTCTCGAGGAAGTGTTTAACTGCGTCGGGACCGCGATACACGTAGGGCTCGGGGGCGATGTGCTGGTCTCGTCGCACCACAACGTAGGCAAAACTGGATGCCTCGTGGAGTTGGTAAGGGGTGGTGGAGGAAACTTCGGGATCGGGATCGCAAGTGGACAGGGGTTTGAGGAAGGCCTCGAAGTCCGCGATGATGATAGCGGGGTGCTCCACCATAGCTCCGTGCATGTGGAAACGCTCCACGGTGCCAGGTTTGGGCAAGACTGCCACCCCAGGCTCGTTGGCATCGCAATAAAGTTTGTGGCGAGCGAGCTTCCCTGCAGCGATGTTGGGACCTCTGATGCGCTGGTAATCCTGCTGTTCTCGATTATCAAATATGGACAAGCACCTGCGACAAACTTCTATGTGGTGTTTGTGTTTGCTCCGTTGACTCGAAACAAGTCTAGGGAGGGAGCGAATGAGGGTGTAGTGGTGATGAGTTTCATCCTTGATGAGCAGAAGATGAATTTCCCGAGCATCATCATCGTCTACATCGCTCACCCGGATGGGGTACACCACATTTTTGTCGGTGAGGCCGTAAACGTTGATGGCCAACCGAGGGTTGTGTGTACGGGCCTCGAAGTTCCGACTCGTAGGGTAGGTAGTGGTTAACTCGATGTGGATGGTTTTTCCAGTGGACAGGGTGCAACGCTGCAAGCACCGACCATACGAAGCACTTGGCGTCACTGTTTTGAATGTTCAGGACGGCCGTCTTTGCCGCGATGGAAGATGGTAAGGGGACGTAGCTGGAGGCGGAGAGAGGCGTAAACTTGCAAAGTTTGATGCACAGTTCGTGAGGCCCGCCACACAGCGAACCCCCCGAGCCCTCAGCTTCATGTTCTTCTTGTTTAACCACCAGCTCCTCGGCAAACTTGTTGTAGATGACCTCTAGGTTGTCGACATCCGCCAGATGCAGCGTCTTCGCCTTGGTGTTGTGGCAGAAGCTGTAAATTTCATCGGACGGCTTCTTGTAATGGCAACGTAGCGATGCGTAGAATTTGGTGGAGTGCGTTGCAAGCGCATCACCGAGGATGGAAATTATCTCTGCTCGCTTCTCCTCTAAAAAGCTACGAACGTCGCATAAGCCCTCCGAAGTGAGGACAAAATCCTCCAACAAACGCTCGAAAGCAGATTGGTTCGCTTTCGTCATACGCTTGACGCATTTCGTGGGTGGCGCATTGATGGAGGCTGCTTCAGCCTTCCTCTTGGTGGAGGTCGAAGGCTGAGCCCCAGATGTACTTTCGCTTAGACAAGTAAGCTTATGCTTCTTGGCATACGCAATTGTGAAGCGGTTATTGCATCCGGAACACAGTTCGGTGGCAGCCAAATGCTTGCCTGGCACGCAGGTGCGACAATGTCTTGCAAAATGTTTGCTTGATATGCTTGTTTTTTTGCACACAGGGCAACTTTTCATGGAGCGCATTTTTTTTGGGGTATGTTTATTTATATGTGATCTGTTGGTGGTAGAGTGTTTACGAAAAATGCCTTATGAGAAAAATTTTGTAAGCTAATTCTAATTAGCGTTAGTTTGGGGGGGTTTATTTATATATGGGCGGTGCTTATTTTTGCTACAAGTAAGTGTAAGTGGCAAGTAAGCTGGTGTCGCTTGAAGTTGGCAATAGAAATATTTTTCCCACACTTAGAGCACAGTTTGGTCGCACATATTTGTTTTCCCGGCACACAAGTACGACAGTGCCTTTGAAAATGTTTACTTGACACAGCAGTTTGGTACGTAGGGCAATTTTTTACAGAACGTATAATGCAGAGATTTTTTGAGGGTATGTTATTTAATATCCAATGCTGTGCAATGCAAAATATAATTGTTCACTTTTTTTTTTAACTATTCTCTATGACCTTACTTGGGTTTTTGTTTTTTTTCGCCAAATTATATGCTTCTAGTCTCCTATACAATACAATATACGTACAATATTGTCAACAGTATCATATTTGAACAGGTCGCTTGTCACCTAAACACTACAGCTCACAGGTCGGTAAAATCTGACATGAAAGCAGATAATACGCTTATGTCTTATTTATATGTAATTTTCACGGGGCGTACAATATTGTCGACAGTATCATATTTGAACAGGTCGCTTGTCACCTAAACACTACAGCTCACAGGTCGGTAAAATCTGACATGAAAGCAGATAATACGCTTATGTCTTATTTATATGTAATTTTCACGGACGTACAATATTGTCAACAGTATCATATTTGAGCAGGTCGCTTGTCACCTAAACACTACAGCTCACAGGTCGGTAAAATCTGACATGAAAGCAGATAATACGCTTAAGTCTTATTTATATGTAATTTTCACGGGGCGTACAATATTGTCAACAGTATCATATTTGACCAGGTCGCTTGTCACCTAAACACTACAGCTCACAGGTCGGTAAAATCTGACATGAAAGCAGATAATACGCTTATGTCTTATTTATATGTAATTTTCACGGGGCGTACAATATTGTCAACAGTATCATATTTGAACAGGTCGCTTGTCACCTAAACACTACAGCTCACAGGTCGGTAAAATCTGACATGAAAGCAGATAATACGCTTATGTCTTATTTATATGTAATTTTCACGGGGCGTACAATATTGTCAACAGTATCATATTTGAACAGGTCGCTTGTCACCTAAACACTACAGCTCACAGGTCGGTAAAATCTGACATGAAAGCAGATAATACGCTTATGTCTTATTTATATGTAATTTTCACGGGGCGTACAATATTGTCAACAGTATCATATTTGACCAGGTCGCTTGTCACCTAAACACTACAGCTCACAGGTCGGTAAAATCTGACATGAAAGCAGATAATACGCTTATGTCTTATTTATATGTAATTTTCACGGGGCGTACAATATTGTCAACAGTATCATATTTGAACAGGTCGCTTGTCACCTAAACACTACAGCTCACAGGTCGGTAAAATCTGACATGAAAGCAGATAATACGCTTATGTCTTATTTATATGTAATTTTCACGGGGGGCGTACAATATTGTTAAAAGCGTCAGTTTCCGTAGAGCTCTCTTTTCCATCTTCCCTCTATACAGTGAAGCTGTAGAAGACACAATTAGCTAACCTAGCATACAACATACTTTCCTAATTAATATGAATATTGTCACACATTCCTCTTATTTTATACTGTTGTAAATAGAAAAAATTATGTACGGTAAATGTTTTGTACATTATAGGGAAAAAATGCAAAATATCCCCCAACTTTAATTCGATCCACCTCTGAATCGAATTTTTACATATTCTCACGCCGGCACATATGTTGTTCTATTTTGCTTCTTTTACTTTGCCTTGCTTAATTAACTCTCGCTAATTAGCATTTTTTTGGAAGAAGTCAACTAGAACAACATATGGCGGTATGAGAAATATGCAAATCAAAGAATATTTTAGTAATATAAGGGCCCTAGCAATTAGCTTCGTCGACTAAGAGTACTCTTTTAAACGTCTTTAGCTGATCGTATTACTACGTGAGGACGTTTAAAATGTTTGGGTGTTGAAAAAGTTTGACCCTACTTTTTATTTCTATTGTTTCCTAATAGATGGCGCTGATAGTACCTCCTCTCTCTCTCTCCCTTCTTCTCCACTCCCCCCTCTTTCTCCTCCTCCTGTGGGTAGGCAACACCGACGAGGCTCGAATTATTATTTGAGGCTCGAAATCATTATTTGATGCTTGTCAGTGTTGCCAATTCCTATTTGTAAACCTTTACTTTTTTTTTGGTTGGGCACCACGCACTCCTGGCGGGGTTATGGAGAACAGAAATCCTAAAAAACAACAATTATTATTATTTTGTTTGTTTGTTTGTGTTATAATATAAGTGTGTGTGTGCGCGCGCGCGCGTGCGTGTGTGATTTTCTTGGTGATTTTTTCGAGTAAGCAGCTGGCAACACTGCGAGAAAATGGGGCTCATGCCTTACGAGAGAAATCCATTAAGGCGAGCCCCATTTTCTGGCGTGGCTCCGGCCCATGACCACTACTGACACTGCTACGGAACCTGACAACTCACTACGACATCCTGTAACAGTGGAAGATCTAATACGTTTCTTCACACTGACTCTCCAAAATGTGCACCCATTTTTAAGAACGCACATATTAACCCAAGTAACGGCATCGGCAAAAACCATTTTCAACTTGCAACTCCATGCAACATACTCTGGTCCTCACGTGCATTTCCACATATCCCACTTGGAAACTGCGGTTTAAGGTTTTGAATATGGCAGTACGGAATATGTATAATTTTCTATTTTTAAATATCCGATCCGTTTCTAAACGAAAAGCTTTATTGCAACACCTGCTCTTGGAAGAATCTGTTCACTGCTTTGCGCTAAACGAAACCTATCTTGCTCCAAAAATGATCTGTCATATTCCACCATACAACATCTTACGCCACGATGGCCCGCCGGGCTTAAGAGTAAACGGCGGCACAGCAATTGGAGTAGATAGAAAATTACCATATCGAACAGTTACCTTCCCACCACACTTCCACTTGCCAGAACATACTGCTAGTACAATCTACTTTCCATCCCGGGTCGTTACATTTGCTACCATCTATGTAAGACCAGGGGAGACTATTCCATACCAATTCTTTCAACATATCCAAACCCTTAGCAAACATTATATCATAGCAGCGGACATCAATTATCATAGTCGAACCATGCAAGACAAAACAAACTTTTTACAATTTCTGGACCAAAACACTACAGCAGAATTCCATGTACTGCCCAGAGCCACACGTCCCATAAGTAACACTACCCCTGACGTTGTTATAACATCAACATCTCTAAGTGCCTGCTTGAACATATCTGTGCTGGATTCCATCGGCAGTGACCATGACCCAGTGAAAATTACCTTAAATCTTGGTAACCGCAATTAGAGCAGTACAATACAACCTCGAAAAATCTGGTGTTACAACAAAGCGAACTGGGAGGCATATAGTGAAAAGCTACAGAATGCTTTTTCTCACCCGCATCCAGAACCAAACAATTCAGAGGAACTTGATACGGCGGAGGAACATCTTACTGCTCAGATTACCAGTGCGGCAACCACTAACATACCTACGACCACTCTCAATAGTTACAAACCAAAGCTACCTCCGCAATATCTTCACCTAATCACAGCATCACGACGAGCATACAGGGACTATCTCCAGACCAGAAATCCTGAATCCCTTAACTTACACCGTCAATGGCTGCGTACAGTTCATAACTATATAAAAGCTTATAAACAACGTCGATGGATTGAAACGTGCAACCAATTGAGTGACGAAAGCCATCCCACAAAATACTGGAAACGTTTCAAGGTGCTCACTGGACAATCCAGTAGTACTCCTTATCCGATAACAATCAAGGACGCAGCTCTAAACACAGACACTGAAAAAGCTTATGCCTTCGCAAATGCCTTGCAAGACACTTTCACTCCAACACCGCAACTAGCTCCAAATCTCCGCCTCCAGACCAAAATTGACAGAGTCACAAACCCCAATAACAGGCAACTGCAACCCAGTAATACGCACACTATTGATCCTACAAATGCTCTAACTGTTCCTATCACAACAGACGATATTATCAATACTGTGCGTAGGAAGAGAAACACTGCTCCCGGATTGGACAATATCACATACGTATTGATTAAACAGGCCCCGCTTGCATTGCTGTCCTTTCTGGCCATTATCTACAATTTTATCCTCCGCACAGGACACTACCCGACAGACTGGAAGATTTCAAAGGTTCTAATGTTCCCAAAACCAAACAAAGATAGTACCAACCCAACAAACTATCGACCTATTCAGCTCACATCAACCTTTAGCAAAATATTCGAACGCATCATTGTTCGACGCATACACATGCACTTACAAGCACACAGTTTACTTCCGTCGCACCAAGCAGGCTTTAGACCTCAACACAGTGTCCTTGACAATTTACTAAAACTAACGACTCGCATCACAAATCATTTCAACACATCCAAACCATCCTGCCTAGTACTATTCGACCTGGAGAAAGCATTTGACAAAGTATGGCATACTGGGCTCATCTACAAGCTCCATAAATTCCACCTACCGCTTTCCTATGTCAGATTAGTACACAGCTTCCTAACAAATAGGGTCGCCTATGTCACTGTAAATGGAGCAATGTCATACCCCATTTTCCCTTACTCTGGCGTTCCACAGGGTGCTGCTTTATCACCATTACTCTACATACTATACGTTGCCGATATGCCAAAACCCCCACAAGTTTCTATCTACCAATTTGCTGACGACACCGCATTTCTCGCCTGTTGTTCAACCATCCAAGCTATAAACAAAACTCTCCAACCAGCTATAAACTCCTTCCAAAGATGGTGTGACACATGGCGTCTCACAATTAATGCTCTCAAAACACAAGCATTGGTGTTTCTGCAGACAGGCTGTCGCTCGAAGATCCAAAGGAACCCAACATTATTAAACATCAAAATACGGGGAACTCCAATTCTGCCTGCCACCACTGCAAAATATCTGGGAGTCATATTTGACTCCAAGCTAACCTGGAAACCTCAATTGCTCAACATCGTCCAAAAAGCTACAAATCGTCTGAGCTTGCTCAAACTGCTAATTGGAACATCCTGGGGACTCAACTCCCAGGTTGTCCTACGTACCTACAAGGCTTTCCTTCGACCAGCTATTACTTACGGCCACACTGCATGGATATCAGCCCCAGACTCATTCTATCACAAACTACAAGTTCTGGAAAGACATGCTCTTCGTTTGGCCTTCAGAGTAGTCCTACCAAGTCCTACACGACTACTGTACGAGCGAATAACCTTTCCCGAAATCACAACCCACATCGAAGCCATCCGTCACAAATATATAACTGGTCGAATGAACTCGCACCATCCACAACTTCTCAGCACAATGTACGAAGATGCTCTACACGACTGCCTTCCCACATACCACTGCACAACATTACAGCATCTCTTAACCATGTACACCTTCCTGATAGATCAACAGCATCCTGACTACCAGCTGTATAATATCCATCATCCTCCGGAACTACGGCACGTGATATATCCAACACATGCCGCACCATAGCAAATTATTACTTTCCTAACTGAAGTAATTTTCCCACTACTGCATAAATAAGATCTAAGTGAACTACCCTCAGAATAAGTAAATATGTACCACTTCATTAGTGAAAACACTTAGACCATCACCTTGCAAGGGAAAACATTTATGGAAACAATTCACTTACCAAAGAGAAGGTGTACCCTTCTAAATGGAAAACGAGGACAAAAAAAAAAAAAAAAAAAAAAAACCTCTTTAGATAACATGAAAATATGGATCTATTCCGAGATGCCAACCCTAGCGTAATATTGATGTCTGTCAACCTGTAGTAGCACCATTTTGAATTCGAAAAATTCCTATGCCATGATGATCTATGGGTTTTGTATAGTTTTGAACAACCTTTAAAAAGTTTTGAATCCGATTCAGTTTTTCGTAATAACGAATTCAAAAATGCTACTACAGGTTGACGCCTCAGTAGCACTTTCACCAAATTCAACGGAAACGATGCCATTTCGTAGTCTAGGTTATGTATCGTTTTGAACAACCTTCAGAAAGTTTTGAATCCGAAGGACAACTTCAAAAATTCAAATTCAAAAATGCTACTATAGCAGCACTTGTTTTGAATTCGAAAAATTCCTATGCCAGGATGATCTATGGGTTTTGTATAGTTTTGAACAACCTTTAAAAAGTTTTGAATCCGATTCAGTTTTTCGTAATAACGAATTCAAAAATGCTACTACAGGTTGACGCCTCAGTAGCACTTTCACCAAATTCAACGGAAACGATGCCATTTCGTAGTCTAGGTTATGTATCGTTTTGAACAACCTTCCGAAAGTTTTGAATCCGAAGGACAACTTCAAAAATTCAAATTCAAAAATGCTACTATAGCAGCACTTGTTTTGAATTCGAAAAATTCCTATGCCAGGATGATCTATGGGTTTTGTATAGTTTTGAACAACCTTTAAAAAGTTTTGAATCCGATTCAGTTTTTCGTAATAATGAATTCAAAAATGCTACTACAGATTGACGCCTCAGTAGCACTTTCACCAAATTCAACGGAAACGATGCCATTTCGTAGTCTAGGTTATGTATCGTTTTGAACAACCTTCAGAAAGTTTTGAATCCGAAGGACAACTTCAAAAATTCAAATTCAAAAATGCTACTATAGCAGCACTTGTTTTGAATTCGAAAAATTCCAATGCCAGGATGATCTATGGGTTTTGTATAGTTTTGAACAACCTTTAAAAAGTTTTGAATCCGATTCAGTTTTTCGTAAAAACGAATTCAAAAATGCTACTACAGGTTGACGCCTCAGTAGCACTTTCACCAAATTCAACGGAAACGATGCCATTTCGTAGTCTAGGTTATGTATCGTTTTGAACAACCTTCAGAAAGTTTTGAATCCGAAGGACAACTTCAAAAATTCAAATTCAAAAATGCTACTATAGCAGCACTTGTTTCGAATTCGAAAAATCCCTATGCCAGGATGATCTATGGGTTTTGTATAGTTTTGAACAACCTTTAAAAAGTTTTGAATCCGATTCAGTTTTTCGTAATAACGAATTCAAAAATGCTACTACAGATTGACGCCTCAGTAGCACTTTCACCAAATTCAACGGAAACGATGCCATTTCGTAGTCTAGGTTATGTATCGTTTTGAACAACCTTCAGAAAGTTTTGAATCCGAAGGACAACTTCAAAAATTCAAATTCAAAAATGCTACTATAGCAGCACTTGTTTTGAATTCGAAAAATTCCTATGCCAGGATGATCTATGGGTTTTGTATAGTTTTGAACAACTTTTAAAAAGTTTTGAATCCGATTCAGTTTTTCGTAATAACGAATTTAAAAATGCTACTACAGGTTGACGCCTCAGTAGCACTTTCACCAAATTCAACGGAAACGATGCCATTTCGAAGTCTAGGTTATGTATCGTTTTGAACAACCTTCAGAAAGTTTTGAATCCGAAGAACAACTTCAAAAATTCAAATTCAAAAACGCTACTATAGCAGCACTTGTTTTGAATTCGAAAAATTCCTATGCCAGGATGATCTATGGGTTTTGCATAGTTTTGAACAAACTTTAAAAAGTTTTGAATCCGATTCAGTTTTTCGTAATAACGAATTCAAAAATGCTACTACAGGTTGACGCCTCAGTAGCACTTTCACCAAATTCAACGGAAACGATGCCATTTCGTAGTCTAGGTTATGTATCGTTTTGAACAACCTTCAGAAAGTTTTGAATTCAAATTCAAAAATGCTACTATAGCAGCACTTGTTTTGAATTCGAAAAATTCCTATGCCAGGATGATCTATAGGTTTTGTATAGTTTTGAACAACCTTTAAAAAGTTTTGAATCCGATTCAGTTTTTCGTAATAACGAATTCAAAAATGCTACTACAGATTGACGCCTCAGTAGCACTTTCACCAAATTCAACGGAAACGATGCCATTTCGTAGTCTAGGTTATGTATCGTTTTGAACAACCTTCAGAAAGTTTTGAATCCGAAGGACAACTTCAAAAATTCAAATTCAAAAATGCTACTATAGCAGCACTTGTTTTGAATTCGAAAAATTCCTATGCCAGGATGATCTATGGGTTTTGTATAGTTTTGAACAACCTTTAAAAAGTTTTGAATCCGATTCAGTTTTTCGTAATAACGAATTCAAAAATGCTACTACAGGTTGACGCCTCAGTAGCACTTTCACCAAATTCAACGGAAACGATGCCATTTCGTAGTCTAGGTTATGTATCGTTTTGAACAACCTTCAGAAAGTTTTGAATCCGAAGGACAACTTCAAAAATTCAAATTCAAAAATGCTA
This sequence comes from Lepisma saccharinum, assembly GCF_977018435.1. Taxonomy (NCBI): domain Eukaryota; kingdom Metazoa; phylum Arthropoda; class Insecta; order Zygentoma; family Lepismatidae; genus Lepisma; species Lepisma saccharinum. The sequence goes on from NW_028143700.1 coordinate 32,934, forward strand.
CTATAGCAGCACTTGTTTTGAATTCGAAAAATTCCTATGCCAGGATGATCTATGGGTTTTGTATAGTTTTGAACAACCTTTAAAAATTTTTGAATCCGATTCAGTTTTTCGTAATAACGAATTCAAAAATGCTACTACAGGTTGACGCCTCAGTAGCACTTTCACCAAATTCAACGGAAACGATTCCATTTCGTAGTCTAGGTTATGTATCGTTTTGAACAACCTTCCGAAAGTTTTGAATCCGAAGGACAACTTCAAAAATTCAAATTCAAAAATGCTACTATAGCAGCACTTGTTTTGAATTCGAAAAATTCCTATGCCAGGATGATCTATGGGTTTTGTATAGTTTTGAACAACCTTTAAAAAGTTTTGAATCCGATTCAGTTTTTCGTAATAACGAATTTAAAAATGCTACTACAGGTTGACGCCTCAGTAGCACTTTCACCAAATTCAACGGAAACGATGCCATTTCGTAGTCCAGGTTATGTATCGTTTTAAACAACCTTCAGAAAGTTTTGAATCCGAAGGACAACTTCAAATATTCAAATTCAAAAATGCTACTATAGCAGCACTTGTTTTGAATTCGAAAAATTCCTATGCCAGGATGATCTATGGGTTTTGTATAGTTTTGAACAACCTTTAAAAAGTTTTGAATCCGATTCAGTTTTTCGTAATAACGAATTCAAAAATGCTACTACAGGTTGACGCCTCAGTAGCACTTTCACCAAATTCAACGGAAACGATGCCATTTCGTAGTCTAGGTTATGTATCGTTTTGAACAACCTTCAGAAAGTTTTGAATCCGAAGGACAACTTCAAAAATTCAAATTCAAAAATGCTACTATAGCAGCACTTGTTTTGAATTCGAAAAATTCCTATGCCAGGATGATCTATGGGTTTTGTATAGTTTGAACAAACTTTAAAAAGTTTTGAATCCGATTCAGTTTTTCGTAATAACGAATTCAAAAATGCTACTACAGGTTGACGCCTCAGTAGCACTTTCACCAAATTCAACGGAAACGATGCCATTTCGTAGTCTAGGTTATGTATCGTTTTGAACAACCTTCCGAAAGTTTTGAATCCGAAGGACAACTTCAAAAATTTAAATTCAAAAATGGTACTATAGCAGCACTTGTTTTGAATTCGAAAAATTCCTATGCCAGGATGATCTATGGGTTTTGTATAGTTTTGAACAACCTTTAAAAAGTTTTGAATCCGATTCAGTTTTTCGTAATAACGAATTCAAAAATGCTACTACAGGTTGACGCCTCAGTAGCACTTTCACCAAATTCAACGGAAACGATGCCATTTCGTAGTCTAGGTTATGTATCGTTTTGAACAACCTTCAGAAAGTTTTGAATCCGAAGGACAACTTCAAAAATTCAAATTCAAAAATGCTACTATAGCAGCACTTGTTTTGAATTCGAAAAATTCCTATGCCAGGATGATCTATGGGTTTTGTATAGTTTTGAACAACCTTTAAAAAGTTTTGAATCCGATTCAGTTTTTCGTAATAACGAATTCAAAAATGCTACTACAGGTTGACGCCTCAGTAGCACTTTCACCAAATTCAACGGAAACGATGCCATTTCGTAGTCTAGGTTATGTATCGTTTTGAACAACCTTCAGAAAGTTTTGAATCCGAAGGACAACTTCAAAAATTCAAATTCAAAAATGCTACTATAGCAGCACTTGTTTTGAATTCGAAAAATTCCTATGCCAGGATGATCTATGGGTTTTGTATAGTTTTGAACAACCTTTAAAAAGTTTTGAATCCGATTCAGTTTTTCGTAATAACGAATTCAAAAATGCTACTACAGGTTGACGCCTCAGTAGCACTTTCACCAAATTCAACGGAAACGATGCCATTTCGTAGTCTAGGTTATGTATCGTTTTGAACAACCTTCCGAAAGTTTTGAATCCGAAGGACAACTTCAAAAATTCAAATTCAAAAATGCTACTATAGCAGCACTTGTTTTGAATTCGAAAAATTCCTATGCCAGGATGATCTATGGGTTTTGTATAGTTTTGAACAACCTTTAAAAAGTTTTGAATCCGATTCAGTTTTTCGTAATAACGAATTTAAAAATGCTACTACAGGTTGACGCCTCAGTAGCACTTTCACCAAATTCAACGGAAACGATGCCATTTCGTAGTCTAGGTTATGTATCGTTTTGAACAACCTTCCGAAAGTTTTGAATCCGAAGGACAACTTCAAAAATTCAAATTCAAAAATGCTACTATAGCAGCACTTGTTTTGAATTCGAAAAATTCCTATGTCAGGATGATCTATGGGTTTTGTATAGTTTTGAACAACCTTTAAAAAGTTTTGAATCCGATTCAGTTTTTCGTAATAACGAATTCAAAAATGCTACTACAGGTTGACGCCTCAGTAGCACTTTCACCAAATTCAACGGAAACGATGCCATTTCGTAGTCTAGGTTATGTATCGTTTTGAACAACCTTCAGAAAGTTTTGAATCCGAAGGACAACTTCAAAAATTCAAATTCAAAAATGCTACTATAGCAGCACTTGTTTTGAATTCGAAAAATTCCTATGCCAGGATGATCTATGGGTTTTGTATAGTTTTGAACAACCTTTAAAAAGTTTTGAATCCGATTCAGTTTTTCGTAATAACGAATTGAAAAATGCTACTACAGATTGACTCCTCAGTAGCACTTTCACCAAATTCAACGGAAACGATGCCATTTCGTAGTCTAGGTTATGTATCGTTTTGAACAACCTTCAGAAAGTTTTGAATCCGAAGGACAACTTCAAAAATTCAAATTCAAAAATGCTACTATAGCAGCACTTGTTTTGAATTCGAAAAATTCCTATGCCAGGATGATCTATGGGTTTTGTATAGTTTTGAACAACCTTTAAAAAGTTTTGAATCCGATTCAGTTTTTCGTAATAACGAATTCAAAAATGCTACTACAGGTTGACACCTCAGTAGCACTTTCACCAAATTCAACGGAAACGATGCCATTTCGTAGTCTAGGTTATGTATCGTTTTGAACAACCTTCCGAAAGTTTTGAATCGGAAAGACAACTTCAAAAATTCAAATTCAAAAATGCTACTATAGCAGCACTTGGTTTGAATTCGAAAAATTCCTATGCCAGGATGATCTATGGGTTTTGTATAGTTTTGTACAAACTTTAAAAAGTTTTGAATCCGATTCAGTTTTTCGTAATAACGAATTCAAAAATGCTACTACAGGTTGACGCCTCAGTAGCACTTTCACCAAATTCAACGGAAACGATGCCATTTCGTAGTCTAGGTTATGTATCGTTTTGAACAACCTTCAGAAAGTTTTGAATCCGAAGGACAACTTCAAAAATTCAAATTCAAAAATGCTACTATAGCAGCACTTGTTTTGAATTCGAAAAATTCCTATGCCAGGATGATCTATGGGTTTTGTATAGTTTTGAACAACCTTTAAAAAGTTTTGAATCCGATTCAGTTTTTCGTAATAACGAATTCAAAAATGCTACTACAGATTGACGCCTCAGTAGCACTTTCACCAAATTCAACGGAAACGATGCCATTTCGTAGTCTAGGTTATGTATCGTTTTGAACAACCTTCCGAAAGTTTTGAATCCGAAGGACAACTTCAAAAATTCAAATTCAAAAATGCTACTATAGCAGCACTTGTTTTGAATTCGAAAAATTCCTATGCCAGGATGATCTATGGGTTTTGTATAGTTTTGAACAAACTTTAAAAAGTTTTGAATCCGATTCAGTTTTTCGTAATAACGAATTCAAAAATGCTACTACAGGTTGACGCCTCAGTAGCACTTTCACCAAATTCAACGGAAACGATGCCATTTCGTAGTCTAGGATATGTATCGTTTTGAACAACCTTCCGAAAGTTTTGAATCCGAAGGACAACTTCAAAAATTCAAATTCAAAAATGCTACTATAGCAGCACTTGTTTTGAATTCGAAAAATCCCTATGTCAGGATGATCTATGGGTTTTGTATAGTTTTGAACAACCTTTAAAAAGTTTTGAATCCGATTCAGTTTTTCGTAATAACGAATTCAAAAATGCTACTACAGGTTGACGCCTCAGTAGCACTTTCACCAAATTCAACGGAAACGATGCCATTTCGTAGTCTAGGTTATGTATCGTTTTGAACAACCTTCAGAAAGTTTTGAATCCGAAGGACAACTTCAAAAATTCAAATTCAAAAATGCTACTATAGCAGCACTTGTTTTGAATTCGAAAAATTCTTATGCCAGGATGATCTATGTGTTTTGTATAGTTTTGAACAACCTTTAATCGGTGTTTCAAAATGACGAGTTCAAAAACGCTTCTTAAAATTTGCAACTCAGGATAATTTTCAACAAATTCTACCGTTGAATTTTCCTTTTCTAAATACACTCAGGACTGTACACATTTCACTAGAAATTGTTTCATCTTAACACGTAATATTGATGTTGATAGTTCCTTAGAAAAGGGGCCACGCCTTATAATTTTGTCCGGATTGCAGGAGCGAAATACTGATAAAATAGTGTGGTCAGAAAAAAATGTTTATGAGTAGAGCCGGAAAGTTTGGCAAAATGCCTCTTGTTATCTACTGCATATATTGATAAAATATTTTCGGATATACGTTTCTCGTGTTGTTTCGAATGTTTTAGAAGCCTTTTCATTTTGCCTATTTTGCCTATTTGGGACCCCACTGCCTATTTTTAATTATAATGCCTTTTTTTGCCTTTTTCAATTAAATTTGACCATTTTTTTAAAAAAAATGTGTATATAAATTATTTTTCTCCCAAAAAACGTTGTTGGCATTTATTTTTCTTTCGTTTATTATGTGAATAATTTTCGCCTTATTTAAGTAATATTGAACTCATGCATGTTTCAACATTGCTGAAGGAGAAAAGTGTGAGAAAAATGTATTTCATGCTCAGTTAGGATATTGCCTTTCGGTTAACATTTCCTTGTGCTGCTGAAGTGCTGAAGTGGACAGGTTGATTTCGAACACAAAGAAGATATTTCTGAAATCTCCCTCTCGAACCTGAAAATTTAAGGAAGTTGCATTTGAGCTTAGCTTACCTCCGCAACCAGTCTTAACCAGATGGGGAACCTGGATATCAGCAGTTACATATTATGCTAACAACCTTGAAAAAATCAGTGAGGTGATAGATGCTCTTCCAGAAAATGAAGCGGCTTCAATTCGTGAAGTGAAAAAACTCCTGTGCTATTCAAGTTTAATTTTGCACATTATGGCGCATTCCCAGAGACAATTACAATTACAGAACTTAAAAAAATACCTTGTAGCATCCATGAAAATGTACGAGGAATCTATGCAGCAGATGATGGAAGTGCCAGGAGAAAAGGGGTCAGCTGTTGCGGAAAAGTGCAAGCGGGTAGTGAGTGCAAATGAGGACTTGAAACAATTGAAAACAATTTGTGATATTCTAAAAGGTGAAAATGCTGTTACCGAAATGCGTCCAGCTACATTAGCTTGTTTTATGTATGCTCCAATAACTTCTGTCGAAGTAGAAATATCATTTTCTATTATGAAAAACATTCTCTCTGACAGACTACTATCAATGAATGTTGAGTAATTAAAAAAACACCATGTAGTTATGTGCAATCAAGACGGAGAAAATTGAAATGCTCTTCCCAATGTAGATTTTAACATTTTGCCAGAAATTATAGATAAAAGTAAGCGACTTCCAAATGTGCCTTTTTTTCGGTTTATTTTGCCTTTTTCATTTTTAGTGCCTATTTTCCACATTATAAATGCCTTTTTGCCTGCCTATTTTAACGAAAATAAATGCCTGAACTTCCGGGCTCTATTTATGAGTTTTACAAGCACGTATTCTCTGGCCCTCTTACTTTCATTCTCTCTTCTATTTTTTTGTTTTTCTTTCGCCTTTTCTCTTTGCTGCTGCATCACTTCTTATTTACCCTTTTCCACCATTGTCCTCTGCTTGTAATCCAACCACATCGCGCTAAGACGCCAGGTGTACCAGGTTCGAATCCTGGTCTGGGCATGCATGTTTGGAGTGTCCATTCATCAATTTCATCACATCATCACTCATCCCCATCTTCGCAAGTTAGCCAAAAGTGGCACAAATAGCGAAGCAAAATAAAGCAAATCAATCAATCAATCAATTGTATTACAGCCCTCTCTTCCGCTTTCGCCGTTTTTCTAATGTTCTTGTTAACTGTCTCATTTTTAGTATCTCTATCCATTCCAATCTAGAAAGAAGTAGGGAAGGGACTCGATGTTGTCACCTGTTGTTCCTATCTCTCCTGTTTCAATCTTCACATAATCTTCCTATTTCTCTCCCTCTTGAGTTTCCCTAGCTCCGGTCTCCGTGGCGGAATGAATAGCGCGTTTCTCGGTTTTGAATCCCGGCCTTGGAATAGGTGTCCCTTCAATCAATTTCATCTTAGCATCACTCATCTTCATCTTCGCGATTAGCCATAAGTGGCAGAAAACCGAAACAAAATAAAATAAATCAAATGAAAGTTTCCTAGCCTTCATTGTATCCCTGTCCATGTATTTCAGTTGCTCGCAGTGGACTTTTCTCTTTAAGTTATACTAGTATATTAGGTGAACCAAGCAAATTACATTAATTGATATGAATGATTTGTATCATTTAGATTATTATACTGGCTTTGAGTCCAGATGTCAAAGGTTTGTTAGTCCGCAAAATGCAGTCTAGAGTGTACTAAGTTAGCATTTAGGGAACAGATTAGAGTATATTGTTTAATTCATACGACAATTATGAAAAATATGGAAAATTTTCTTTACAAGTGCAAGTGACACCCAAGTTATACTATAGCCATCCGTAGGAGAGGAGCAAGGTTTCACACTTCATGGATGGAAGCAAACGAGCAGCAAAACTTTTATAAATGTAATTTTTGCGTTTAAAATCTATTTTGTATGTATGCAACCCACCACAGGAAACGACCGTTCTGACTTAACTTCCAGGGGAGCGCGGCAGGGTTGCCACTAGCGTCACTTGGCCGTCTTACTTGAGTTAAATACAAAAGAGTAATGATATTTGCGATCTTGTAAGAATTACATATTTACAGTACTTATTAGAATCAACACTCTTGAATTTCAGTCCTCATTTATTTGAAATCCTTTGCATTGGTAAGTTTGTAAGTACTCTAAATACTACTTACAACATCACAAATAACATTATTCTTTTGAATTTAGCTCAGGTAAGACCGCCAAGTGACACTAGTGGCAACCCTGCCGCTTTCCCCTGGGAGTTATGTCAGAGTAGTTGTTTACTGTGTTGGGTTGCATACACACAGGATAGATTTTAAGCGCTTGTAGCGCAGAAACTAAGCGCTTTCGAGGAAAAGTATATTAGGAAAAGTTAGTTGTTTTTATGATATCTACCAGCACCCAAGCGTTGTTGAAGTTGTTTTGCGACACCCTGTAAATTAAATATAAAATTGATTTAACTTCTGATTTTCCTGTGTTCAGTACTGTCCTTTACTTCTCAAAGTTCTCTCGATCCATCCAAATAGGAGTAGCTACGTCTGTCCATCTTGAAGTGCTTCTGAGTTCTAATTTGAAGAAATCCTGCTTTCAATAAGAATTACAAAACAACCCTTTTTCTAGCTCCACCTTTTAGTCTACAAGGAACGGACATGTTTCCATTTTCATACTGGTGCTAATGCAGGCCCAGACTGGCCCACCGGGACACCCGCCAAAATCCTGGTAAGCCCTCTCAATGCCTTTCCGAAAACACATTTTTGTCCCCACGTTTTTGTCAACTCCTGGCAATCGGCGCCCTGTTGAGAAAAATTGCCTCCGACCTCTTGGCAGCCCCAGTCCCGGCGCAGTGCTAATGCACGTGTTTCTGGAGAACAATTAACAACACCTTGCAGTCACGGTAGCACGTAACACATTAACAGAATAACGACTTACCTTCTTCCGTTTGGAAACTGTTTTTGGGGAAATGTTTACTGGAATGTTTTCGATTCTGTATGATTGTATTGTCTGTCTCAAAACTGTAAGTAACTATCGATCTAACAATACATCGCTGTTAACAATTGGGTCGTAATTTGAGACGGAGTGGTGGACTATTGCGGTAGTGGTTTAGATTTGTCATCATTGGATATACTATATGCGTCAATAAGTTGAATTGTTCTACAACTCACACCTAGTATCAAAATATAAAAGATAAGTTTAACGCGGCAGAGTTGAAACCTTTCAACGCCTTTACATAAATGGCAATCACACTGTATTTTTGTCTCCAGGTCTGAAACTTCTATTTTAGGAATTTCTTTGTATTGCTATGTGGGCCCGCTCGCGTTCGTATTTTACCGTATATCTTCCTGCACTCTATGGAAATACAAAAATATCGTCCTGTTAATATTTACTACAATTGGTCCACTTTGCATGTCAAATGTACGCCTAAAAGTATATCTGACTCAGTGTTGCCAAGTTAGCCCTTTTGGGGCCAGAACTGGCCCTTTTGAGTACGTACTCAGCCCCAAAATTCAGCAAAAGCCCCAAGGGGCTTTTTAGCCCTACAGAGAGAAATCCTGCTACAAATCTAGCTCTTTCAGTAATGAAATGTTTTATCGTATTTTCAGTAAAGTAAACTGCAAAGAAGAATTCACTTAACCGACCCTCCTCTGCACCTGCAAGCTCGTCCTGCGACCCCTCTTTGGGAGCAGGTAGCAAGTGCACATTGTCACTTTATCCCCTTGTTTCTGGTTTTGATATGCTGTGTAGCCCGAGGCGAATTACGGATAGCGTCGATTCCAGAAAATGCGGATCTTTGTTCAGTTGTATTACATCTGGTCCTTGAAAGTTCACAGAAATGCGATGCGGAATCGACGAATCGTTCGTAACAGTGAGGCTCGACCAGAGACTAGTTCGTGTGTGCGGCCGTGTGTGTATGTGTGTGAGTGTGCGTGTGCATATATATGAAGGAGGAATATGCCGAAAATGTGTAATGCTTTTATGTAATTTCCTGCAGCACAATTTACGGGGGAAATTAATTATTTAAGGTAAGAAAATTTAATTTAGTTGAGCGTATGTCCCTCATCTTGACAGTTGATTAGTTGTGGTTCTTGAGTTTCAGAAATTTTTGCACCAAAACACCCAAGATTAGTAAATCTAGCCCCTTGGATGTGAATTTTAGCTCCATTTTGGGTGCGATTTAGCCCGTTTTTCTCTCGTGCTTTTGGCAACACTGATCTGACTGTACTAAAGGAACGTGGAAAAATTCTATAGGCTGAATTGAATTAAGTAAATGTATCGAACAGAATGCAGTGGTCATTATTCAGCTGATTAGAAAGTACTTTCGTTTTTTGTTTTTCAAATTGCCTCGATACACTTATCGCCTTTAAAGAATGGTATCGAAGGTGTCGTTATTGAGATTGAACCCAAGATAAATATGTTCTTAGTCTTAGGAATGTTAGGAATGTTTCTATTAAGTTTTCTTTAAAACGTATTGTTGAATTCAAAGAACATCCTCTGTGAGATTTTAAAAACATTATTTTAGAAATTTCAGATTCTCGCCCGCAATAGCAGAATAAAAAGTTCGGTAGGGGAGACTGTTGTCCTATGGAACACATCTAATTTACATTTAAAGTGTATATTGTTTACAAACATTACCTTCTTCTTTAAAATAATTCAAACCACTGTGAACATATTCTACAATATAGTGGTAGTTAGTTCACTTTATCTGCGCTCTTGTAAACATTTTTTAAAGAGATGAAAATTGTTTAAAATGGGTGTGTAATGGTGTAATATGAAGAAGTGTAGTTACAGGATATTACGTCGATTCAGTGCCGGATCTACAAGCCGCAAAACCCCGCAGTGCAAGGGGGGGGGCGGAGACAAGCAAGCCTTTAGGGGGCCCTCAGCCATTGTCATAGTGGAGGGTTAATATATGCATAGGCTATGGAAAAAATACAAAGTTAGTTACTCAGGGATACAGAAACGAATACAATATATACAGATAAAAGAAAAGTTATATTCCCTGTGTATATAGCACCGTGCTATGAAGGCACATTTAGGGAATGTGGCCTCACAGATTTTTTATATCAGCCATCTTGGAGATGATGTGATCAGCACCACGTTGCGGTTGCCTTTACCCCCCGGCCAGATTCCATTTGATTTGAGGTTGGGTGGGCCCTAGAGTCGCTTTATACGGGGACAAAGCCGGAAAAATTACGACCTTAGATCACCCACCCTGGGTCTCCCGCGTGGCAGTCAGACTAGAATCAAATCAGGCTAGAATTTTACGAGAAATGCAGAGGTGAAGGTTTCTTCAACCTATCTTTAATCAGGAAAAAAATATAACTGCATGATTGTAACAAATGCATCATTTTCCAGGTGTGAGAAAACAGTGTACTATATACATATATATATATATATCACATAACCCCCTTCCCATTTAAAAAAAATTGAGTTGGGTGGGTGTGTGTAGGTGGGTGGAGGTAGGGGTGTAACCTTTGGTAATATTTTGCGGGAGGGGGGGCAAGACTTGTAGATACCGCACTGCGTCGATTGCTTGATAAGATGTAAATTTGTTTCAGAAGACTATGCTGCACGCCTTCTTTCTATCAGATTTTTTTAAAAATAATTTTCCGAAAGTAAATACCGTACTTACACAATTCACACAAAAGATATTGTAGGAATTTTTACTACCTATGAAATTATATATATTGTAACTTTTTGTATTCCATCACTAAGAAGAATTGATATTTTCCTCATTGTATGCATATATAAATGAATTAAAAAGGTCACATACTTTTATCAGATAAATTATTTGCAGATAGGTATTTCTATTTCAATTTAATCGCCTGGTTCAGTCCCGATTAGATTGTTTTAACAAACTTCTGAGTATAGACTCAGACGAGAACAAACACAAACAAGGAGAAGGGCCTCACCATACACAAGACGAAACGAGATTGTGACAAATCTCGACTCGTCTCATCTCGATAATATTTCGAATAGGTTGTGAGTTTACTATCTGAGTAAGCTTGTAAGTGTGTGCCAGTAGTTTCCAAGACACACAGGTTTCTATTAATTGAAACCTCGCATGCACTATCTCTTTTATCTATAAATTAAGTGTGCTATTAATTCCATGTTATTGCTTAAAATCTAGTTTTGTTATCACATGGAACACAAATTAACATAATTTATAGTTAAATTCTAAAATCAAACTATAAACATTCAAAGTTAAATTCTAAAATCAAACTATAGGAAAAATCATATAAATCTGCTGATTAGACAAATGAATGGGACTGTTCCTGCAGGTCTGATGGTTAACCAGTTGTTGTGTGAAGGGCACCGAGATCCTTGGACTTGATAAAAAGAAACGGTTCTATTGATTTCTCTCATCTGATAAAGCTAGATTCATAGCATTGACCCCGCTTTCACATTCAGCTGTAGATATTGTTACAATTTCGATTGGATTCACAAAGTCTTTGAGTGTGTTGGCAGTGTGATTTAGATTTTCTTTGTAAATGCGATAATATATAACATGCTTTCGCTTACATTAAACTTCACATTTTCACATAAACGAGGTACTAACATGTCGCTATAAACACACACGTTGACGCTCATCTGAATGTTATGTATCTGCATTCAACACAAATATATCCAGAATATTATATATATTTATTTTGTTCAGTGTCTTCAGGACATATATTACATAGTTTGTTACATATTTGCTGTTATTTATGTCACAAACCAACTTTTACTGTAGTCGGCCCCCTTGGGGGAGTAGTTAGCAAATTGCACTACGACGTCTGAGGTCCAGGGGTCCCGGGTTCGAATCCTGGACTGGGCATGGATGTTGTTGAATGTCCATTCATCAATTTCATCATATGATCTTTCATCTTCGCAATTAGCCAAAAACTGGCATAAAATGAAGTAAAATAAATCAAATAAAGAAATCAACTTTTACTCTAATTCCCAAATTAAAGAAAATAATTGGAGCTTTCTAATTCAATTAAGATATAAGATAACTTTATCAAACACCATAAGTTATCAAATGGTCTGCTCTTTAATTTTGGTTATCTTCAGTTTTAGTTCACAATTCACCGTTTTCGAGATATTCTTTTTTTTTTAAATTTTCAACGTTAAATCTTGGCGCCCTTTTTCAAGATGTCGTCGAAGTTACAGATTAGAGAGTTGTAAACTCTTCAAAATCGGATTCGTCACATTTTTTTTACTATGGAGGCAGTTAGTTTCATTTCTGTTGCAATTAGTTGCCCAGACGACATTACTAGACTAAGTTCTAAGGTGTTTCACTCAATGTAGCATATACTACTGTCAGATTTGTTTTATACCTGTTCTCAAATCAATCCCTAAATGAAACGTACACCAAACAGACATTACACTTAACTGCATAACATACCTTATTCCCACCAAAATTGAAGATCCGCTTTGCTAGGTATTCGAAGTCAAAGGTCACATCATGTGAGCTTGTAAAGAAACTTAATTATTTTATGTAAGACTATTTTTTACGAAACTTATGCTCCCTTAGTTCCAAAACAAGCCCAAGATGAAAGTTACACCATAATTAGAAGAAAAGTCATGATATCTTTTGTTGGCCTTGTAAGAATAAATTTGACATTTTTTATGAAGTTGGCATCCCTGCTGCAGGAACACCGTGTATCATGGAGGGCTAAAATTTTACACATGTAAGATATTTCATGTCCTCTACCATTCTACCAATTTTATGAAAATCTTAGATGCTAGGGTAGGGAGCTGTGATGATTTCACACGCAAGAACCCTATTGTCAATATCTGTCTCTTTGTCATCATCCTTGAAAATATACGGCACACACAACATTGTTTTGTATAGCAAGAAAAAAACAAGGCATTTCCTTTTGAAAAGTGCGTTAGTAGTAGTAACTAAGGGTGCAACTGTAAACTTCGAATTTTGGCATAAGTTGCTTTCAGAATATAAAACGCTAAAATTACATTTCAAAAAGTTTTGCTGCTCGTTTGCTTCCATCCATGAAGTGTGAAAAATTGCTCCTCTCCTACGGATGGCTATAGTATAACTTGGGTGTCACTTACACTTGTAAAGAAAATTTTCCATATTTTTCATAATTGTCGCATGAATTAAACAATATACTCTAATCTGTTCCCTAAATGCTAACTTAGTACACTCTAGACTGCATTTTGCGGACTAACAAACCTTTGACATCTGGACTCAAAGCCAGTATAATAATCTAAATGATACAAATCATTCATATCAATTAATGTAATTTGCTTGGTTCACCTAATATACTAGTATAACTTAAAGAGAAAAGTCCACTGCGAGCAACTGAAATACATGGACAGGGATACAATGAAGGCTAGGAAACTTTCATTTGATTTATTTTATTTTGTTTCGGTTTTCTGCCACTTATGGCTAATCGCGAAGATGAAGATGAGTGATGCTAAGATGAAATTGATTGAAGGGACACCTATTCCAAGGCCGGGATTCAAAACCGAGAAACGCGCTATTCATTCCGCCACGGAGACCGGAGCTAGGGAAACTCAAGAGGGAGAGAAATAGGAAGATTATGTGAAGATTGAAACAGGAGAGATAGGAACAACAGGTGACAACATCGAGTCCCTTCCCTACTTCTTTCTAGATTGGAATGGATAGAGATACTAAAAATGAGACAGTTAACAAGAACATTAGAAAAACGGCGAAAGCGGAAGAGAGGGCTGTAATACAATTGATTGATTGATTGATTTGCTTTATTTTGCTTCGCTATTTGTGCCACTTTTGGCTAACTTGCGAAGATGGGGATGAGTGATGATGTGATGAAATTGATGAATGGACACTCCAAACATGCATGCCCAGACCAGGATTCGAACCTGGTACACCTGGCGTCTTAGCGCGATGTGGTTGGATTACAAGCAGAGGACAATGTTGGAAAAGGGTAAATAAGAAGTGATGCAGCAGCAAAGAGAAAAGGCGAAAGAAAAACAAAAAAGTAGAAGAGAGAATGAAAGTAAGAGGGCCAGAGAATACGTGCTTGTAAAACTCATAAATAGCGCCCGGAAGTTCAGGCATTTATTTTCGTTAAAATAGGCAGGCAAAAAGGCATTTATAATGTGGAAAATAGGCACTAAAAATGAAAAAGGCAAAATAAACTGAAAAAAAGGCACATTTGGAAGTCGCTTACTTTTATCTATAATTTCTGGCAAAATGTTAAAATCTACATTGGGAAGAGCATTTCAATTTTCTCCGTCTTGATTGCACATAACTACATGGTGTTTTTTTAATTACTCAACATTCATTGATAGTAGTCTGTCAGAGAGAATGTTTTTCATAATAGAAAATGATATTTCTACTTCGACAGAAGTTATTGGAGCATACATAAAACAAGCTAATGTAGCTGGACGCATTTCGGTAACAGCATTTTCACCTTTTAGAATATCACAAATTGTTTTCAATTGTTTCAAGTCCTCATTTGCACTCACTACCCGCTTGCACTTTTCCGCAACAGCTGACCCCTTTTCTCCTGACACTTCCATCCTCTGCTGCATAGATTCCTCGTACATTTTCATGGATGCTACAAGGTATTTTTTTTAAGTTCTGTAATTGTAATTGTCTCTGGGAATGCGCCATAATGTGCAAAAATAAACTTGAATAGCACAGGAGTTTTTTCACTTCACGAATTGAAGCCGCTTCATTTTCTGGAAGAGCATCTATCACCTCACTGATTTTTTCAAGGTTGTTAGCATAATATGTAACTGCTGATATCCAGGTTCCCCATCTGGTTAAGACTGGTTGCGGAGGTAAGCTAAGCTCAAATGCAACTTCCTTAAATTTTCAGGTTCGAGAGGGAGATTTCAGAAATATCTTCTTTGTGTTCGAAATCAACCTGTCCACTTCAGCACTTCAGCAGCACAAGGAAATGTTAACCGAAAGGCAATATCCTAACTGAGCATGAAATACATTTTTCTCACACTTTTCTCCTTCAGCAATGTTGAAACATGCATGAGTTCAATATTACTTAAATAAGGCGAAAATTATTCACATAATAAACGAAAGAAAAATAAATGCCAACAACGTTTTTTGGGAGAAAAATAATTTATATACACATTTTTTTAAAAAAATGGTCAAATTTAATTGAAAAAGGCAAAAAAAGGCATTATAATTAAAAATAGGCAGTGGGGTCCCAAATAGGCAAAATAGGCAAAATGAAAAGGCTTCTAAAACATTCGAAGCAACATGAGAAACGTATGTCCGGAAAAATTTTATCAATATATGCAGTAGATAAAAAGGGGCATTTTGCCAAACTTCCCGGCTCTACTCACAAACATTTTGTCTGACCACACTATTTTATCAGTATTTCGCTCCTGCAATCCGGACAAAATTATAAGGCGTGGCCCCTTTTCTAAGGAACTATCAACATCAATATTACGTGTTAAGATGAAACAATTTCTAGTGAAATGTGTACAGTCCTGAGTGTATTAAGAAAAGGAAAATTCAACGGTAGAATTTCTTGAAAATTATCCTGAGTTGCAAATTTGAAGAAGCGTTTTTGAACTCGTCATTTTGAAACACCGATTAAAGGTTGTTCAAAACTATACAAAACCCATAGATCATCCTGGCATAAGAATTTTTCGAATTCAAAACAAGTGCTGCTATAGTAGCATTTTTGAATTTGAATTTTTGAAGTTGTCCTTCGGATTCAAAACTTTCTGAAGGTTGTTCAAAACGATACATAACCTTGACACGTACCAAATATTTAAAAGGCACACAATGACTTCACGCGTTGTATTATTTTACTATTAATATTAACTTAATAATACTCAGCGGTGAACAATGAGACTCGGTGAAGTACACAGACTCCTCTCAGGTACAGGGATAGTGTTGGGCAAAGACAATATTCACAGCACAGAGAAATAAAACCACATTACTGTCGTATGTATAAACTGAAAAGTTTTATTCTTTATTTATTGCAATTATAATGCAACTATACTTGAAACGAAGGCGAGGATTTCGCTTTGTTGATGAATTGACTCAATTAAAACGCATAAAACTCAATGCGTGGCTATCGGCAAGCCTATGATCACATAGACCTAGCTTTCGCCCCGAACTACCACACCAAGAGATATGCAATGATAACCGAGCCATTAATTGCTCTTTAGCCTTTTATTTCCAAATTAATCTTTAGGCTATCTTTATTATTTGACGTAGAATGGTTGCAGTATTGTGCATATCATCAATGCATGGCCATCGGCGTACCTATGTTCACATAGGCCTAGCTTGCGTCCCGAACTACCATACCAAGATGTATGCACAACACCAAGGAGTTCTTTTTAGTTTTAAAAGCTTCGACGATCCGTGGCGAAAGTGTGATATTTCTTACGCGATATCCTCGCTTTTATACTGTTTCGAGAACACAGATTCAAGTACAGATGAATCACTCACTATTTACAAAAGGTTACTATCAACAAAACTGACATCTATACTTCTTTAGAAATACAAATTCGTATAGAGCACTCTTGCAAACAAAGATACATTAAACTACTCATAACACAGCATAAAATACAACAAACATTAAACAAAATATATATATTACTAATAAGGAGCAATATTACATAGAATAACAAGGAAATTACGCTTTCTTTCACAAAATAAAATATTAGTGACATATTTTCTACTTGTGACGTCACATAAAATACGGATCATATCAACCTAGACTACGAAATGGCATCGTTTCCGTTGAATTTGGTGAAAGTGCTACTGAGGCGTCAACCTGTAGTAGCATTTTTGAATTCGTTATTACGAAAAACTGAATCGGATTCAAAACTTTTTAAAGGTTGTTCAAAACTATACAAAACCCATAGATCATCCTGACATAGGAATTTTTCGAATTCAAAACAAGTGCTGCTATAGTAGCATTTTTGAATTTAAATTTTTGAAGTTGTCCTTCGGATTCAAAACTTTCTGAAGGTTGTTCAAAAGGATACATAACCTAGACTACGAAATGGCATCGTTTCCGTTGAATTTGGTGAAAGTGCTACTGAGGCGTCAACCTGTAGTAGCATTTTTGAATTCGTTATTACGAAAAACTGAATCGGATTCAAAACTTTTTAAAGGTTGTTCAAAACTATACAAAACCCATAGATCATCCTGGCATTGGAATTTTTCGAATTCAAAACAAGTGCTGCTATAGTAGCATTTTTGAATTTGAATTTTTGAAGTTGTCCTTCGGATTCAAAACTTTCTGAAGGTTGTTCAAAACGATACATAACCTAGACTACAAAATGGCATCGTTTCCGTTGAATTTTGTGAAACTGCTACTGAGGCGTCAACCTGTAGTAGCATTTTTGAATTCGTTATTACGAAAAACTGAATCGGATTCAAAACTTTTTAAAGGTTGTTCAAAACTATACAAAACCCATAGATCATCCTGGCATAGGAATTTTTCGAATTCAAAACAAGTGCTGCTATAGTAGCATTTTTTAATTTGAATATTTGAAGTTGTCCTTCGGATTCAAAACTTTCTGAAGGTTGTTTAAAACGATACATAACCTAGACTACGAAATGGCATCGTTTCCGTTGAATTTGGTGAAAGTGCTACTGAGGCGTCAACCTGTAGTAGCATTTTTGAATTCGTTATTACGAAAAACTGAATCGGATTCAAAACTTTTTAAAGTTTGTTCAAAACTATACAAAACCCATAGATCATCCTGGCATAGGAATTTTTCGAATTCAAAACAAGTGCTGCTATAGTAGCATTTTTGAATTTGAATTTTTGAAGTTGTCCTTCGAATTCAAAACTTTCTGAAGGTTGTTCAAAACGATACATAACCTAGACTACGAAATGGCATCGTTTCCGTTGAATTTGGTGAAAGTGCTACTGAGGCGTCAACCTGTAGTAGCATTTTTGAATTCGTTATTACGAAAAACTGAATCGGATTCAAAACTTTTTAAAGGTTGTTCAAAACTATACAAAACCCATAGATCATCCTGGCATAGGAATTTTTCGAATTCAAAACAAGCTCTGCTATAGTAGCATTTTTGAATTTGAATTTTTGAAGTTGTCCTTCGGATTCAAAACTTTCTGAAGGTTGTTCAAAACGATACATAACCTAGACTACGAAATGGCATCGTTTCCGTTGAATTTGGTGAAATTGCTACTGAGGCGTCAACCTGTAGTAGCATTTTTGAATTCGTTATTACGAAAAACTGAATCGGATTCAAAACTTTTTAAAGGTTGTTCAAAACTATACAAAACCCATAGATCATGCTGGCATTGGAATTTTTCGAATTCAAAACAAGTGCTGCTTTAGTAGCATTTTTGAATCTGAATTTTTGAAGTTGTCCTTCGGATTCAAAACTTTCTGAAGGTTGTTCAAAACGATACATAACCTAGACTACGAAATGGCATCGTTTCCGTTGAATTTGGTGAAAGTGCTACTGAGGCGTCAACCTGTAGTAGCATTTTTGAATTCGTTATTACGAAAAACTGAATCGGATTCAAAACTTTTTAAAGGTTGTTCAAAACTATACAAAACCCATATATCATCCTGGCATAGGAATTTTTCGAATTCAAAACAAGTGCTGCTATAGTAGCATTTTTGAATTTGAATTTTTGAAGTTGTCCTTCGGATTCAAAACTTTCTGAAGGTTGTTCAAAACGATACATAACCTAGACTACGAAATGGCATCGTTTCCGTTGAATTTGGTGAAAGTGCTACTGAGGCGTCAACCTATAGTAGCATTTTTGAATTCGTTATTACGAAAAACTGAATCGGATTCAAAACTTTTTAAAGGTTGTTCAAAACTATACAAAACCCATAGATCATCCTGGCATAGGAATTTTTCGAATTCAAAACAAGTGCTGCTATAGTAGCATTTTTGAATTTGAATTTTTGAAGTTGTCCTTCGGATTCAAAACTTTCTGAAGGTTGTTCAAAACGATACATAACCTAGACTACGAAATGGCATCGTTTCCGTTGAATTTGGTGAAAGTGCTACTGAGGCGTCAACCTGTAGTAGCATTTTTGAATTCGTTATTACGAAAAACTGAATCGGATTCAAAACTTTTTAAAGGTTGTTCAAAACTATACAAAACCCATAGATCATCCTGGCATAGGAATTTTTCGAATTCAAAACAAGTGCTGCTATAGTAGCATTTTTGAATTTGAATTTTTGAAGTTGTCCTTCGGATTCAAAACTTTCTGAAGGTTGTTCAAAACGATACATAACCTAGACTACGAAATGGCATCGTTTCCGTTGAATTTGGTGAAAGTGCTACTGAGGCGTCAACCTGTAGTAGCATTTTTGAATTCGTTATTACGAAAAACTGAATCGGATTCAAAACTTTTTAAAGGTTGTTCAAAACTATACAAAACCCATAGATCATCCTGGCATAGGAATTTTTCGAATTCAAAACAAGTGCTGCTATAGTAGCATTTTTGAATTTGAATTTTTGAAGTTGTCCTTCGGATTCAAAACTTTCTGAAGGTTGTTCAAAACGATACATAACCTAGACTACGAAATGGCATCGTTTCCGTTGAATTTGGTGAAAGTGCTACTGAGGCGTCAACCTGTAGTAGCATTTTTGAATTCGTTATTACGAAAAACTGAATCGGATTCAAAACTTTTTAAAGGTTGTTCAAAACTATACAAAACCCATAGATCATCCTGGCATAGGAATTTTTCGAATTCGAAACAAGTGCTGCTATAGTAGCATTTTTGAATTTGAATTTTTGAAGTTGTCCTTCGGATTCAAAACTTTCTGAAGGTTGTTCAAAACGATACATAACCTAGACTACAAAATGGCATCGTTTCCGTTGAATTTGGTGAAAGTGCTACTGAGGCGTCAACCTGTAGTAGCATTTTTGAATTCGTTATTACGAAAAACTGAATCGGATTCAAAACTTTTTAAAGGTTGTTCAAAACTATACAAAACCCATAGATCATCATGGCATAGGAATTTTTCGAATTCAAAATGGTGCTACTACAGGTTGACAGACATGTAATATTGACCTCAAAGGAAAGTGCTCTGAAGAAGTAAATATAAAAGGAACTGCACATATTTCCAACTAGTGATGGGTCATGGCCGTTCCTTTTCGGGAGTCAGTTCACCGGAGCTCGCTCACCGCAAGGAGTCGTTCAAAGGAACGATGCAGCTCCTTTTTGCGAGGCAGTTCACTGGAGCTTTCTCACTGAGGGAGTCGTTCAAAGGAACGTCCGACATCACTCGCCGTTTTTTTTCGTGTAGTTGAGCGAAGGGGGTGGAGATAATTGTTGCTGGATTAGGGAGGGAGGTAACTCCGCAAACTACTCCACATGAAAAAAGAAGAGAACATACACAGCGGGAAGGAAACAATGTACCGGTCAGGGTGCGAAATCATTGAAAACTGATGGGAAGAGGAAGATCTTAATATATTTCAACTTATATTTTTTGTTGTTAGAAGTTTGTCAGATTCTGCATCTTCTTTGTTGGTCAGGTACGTAGCCAGGGAAGGAGCTCGGGAGGCTGAAGCTCCCCCCGAAATCCTACAAATGTGTAATTTAAATTATGGTAATTAATTTTACTCCCTTAGCAAGATTAAACACCTTGTATAATAAGTTGTAATATACTGAGAAATTCATCTTCAGAGCTTCTACACCCTCCTTTCTTCTTCTTTAGATGGCGGTTGCTGATAGGAGATGAGCCCCTCCCCGAATTGAAATTTCTGGCTACGGGTCTGGTTGGATTCGTTGCTTACGTTGCGTCACATGCGTTTTCGTACCTTTAGATTAACTGTGACAATGAAACATGGACGTACGTAGTATTTTTTCTAGAGGGAAGCAAACTAGTCACATTTTTATAGTGGGATAGTCCTTCATTTTGAAATTGTCATGTTCCGTTTACACCATTCTAATAATGAACAAGTTACTGCGACTGAAATAAAAAATTATGTGTTGAATATATAATTGTATTTTGCAAATCATTTCTCAGGGTGTCGTCACCCCCTTGCCCCTCCACTTACGGATGTCCGTGCAATTGGATAAATTGTCAAACAAACACCCATAAGAGAATGGAGGACACAACGCTAATACTTGGATTGCAAATAATACTACTTTAATTCACACGCTCTCTCCAGTCCTCCCTCCCTCACATTTTCTTTACGATAATAGTTCTGCCGATTGAAAGACATTTCAGTAAAGAAGAGCACAGAAAAGGAACGATGTGTGTTTCATCGGAGCTTGTTTCCACCTGCGAAATTCCTTTTACAGTTATTCTCGCGTTGCGAAAACATGTCACAGTAAGTGTTAAAGTGAATAACTAGCCCAACCCTCACTCCCTTGTTGTTTCGCTACTGTATTGTTGCTATAAATAGAGTTGCGCGCATTTCTCTGTGGAAAACCGCCACAATAATACAGCAAGCAGAAACAAAACACGGTCGCTCTCTCTCTCTCTCGCAGGTACTTGAGAGTGAACGACTGGGAGCGGGAACTGCTGGAGTGGCTGGCAACTCACGCAAAGCTCATGACTCCGAGGAACGACCACAGAGGAACTGCTCGTTCACCCCGAAGGAGCGGGCAGTTCACAGCTCCCAAGAGGGAGTCGTTCAGAAGGAACGACTCGTTCACGAACGACCCATCACTATTTCCAACAAAAGAGAGTAAACCGCCCCAGGGATCCCGTCCCTCACCAAC